>NC_052533.1:119517011-119554511 GCF_016699485.2 Gallus gallus | reverse complement strand
TACTTACTGCATACTATGAACACAGAACATAACATAGAACACTAAAGTATTTGCAGAAGTATGGAAAATATATGAAAAAAGAATGATCAATATTCAATTTAGGATTCATATGCAACTGCATATTTCAGTAATAAAATCCAAACTTGATTAGCACAAAAACAAAAGTTTAGTCTTTGCCTTAAAATAACATTAATTCAAACATTTCCATCAACAATTGTACTATATATGTATGATGTCTAATTTATAATGAAAATGACATGATCTGCATGCATGGTCAACATAAAAGACAATTTAGTGCTTTATGTTTATAAGAACACAGAATCACTGGCTGTGGGTGACAGCTAATTTCCTCTAGTCTCTTTATGCCCCACAGCTATTAATGCATGCTGATCTTCAAGTATTATTGGAAAAAATTAAGCAAAAACATAAAAAGAAAGCCATTAGCTTTAAAATAATTTCAACAAAATAATTTGAAATGCACAACTATAGTTAAAGAATATATAATATAATGCTAGACTAACAATTTTGTATGAAAAACAGCCTGATAACACACACACACATACAAAATTATGAAGTACAGATGTTTTCTTAGGTTAGCTAAAAAAAAAGTTCTCTTCTAGTATATTTAAACAAAGCATATGGGATTCATTTTGGTCATTTCAATGCTTTTTTAGATATTTCTTGAACAAATACTTAAGGAGTATGATATGGGATGTAGAAAAGTCTCTAATGTACTTTTATTCTTTGGCATTAAAAATGTACAAGGCAATAATGTAGGAACTTAATACCAAATGGATTAACTAGAAACCAAAGACTAGTAAAGCAGGAAAAAAGCAAAGCAAAACAAAACTTTCTTCTTGGATTTACTGCCTTTGCCAAACCATCTCCTATTTTTTGTTGAATCAGTGTGTTGCATTTAATACCTAAACTCATTCATTTTTACTTTTCAATAAGCGGTGCTGTTCTCTAGATGTGCATGTATTTCACCAACGTGTTTTTCCAGTCTGGTTTATTTATCATTCATCCTACATTCCTTTTTCTTAGAAGTTCAATTTTTCCCTTTGAAGAAGCTTTTTGTCCATTGCATAAATGGAAGATATGTGACAAAGTTGTAACCACTGAGGATAAGAAAAAGGAAGAGGTTCTGAATGCCTACTTTACATCTGTCTTTAAAAGTCAGACCAGTTATCCTCAGGGTACTCTACTCTCTGACATGGTAGTCTCAGCTGGAGAGCAGACTAAACCCCCCACGATTCAGGAGGACACAGTCAGAGACCTACTATTAAAACTGGACTGCCACAAGTCCATGGGGCGGGATGAGATTCATCCAAGAGTGCTGAGGGAACTGGCGGAGGTGATAGCCAAGCCACTTTCCATCATCTATCAGTGCTCCTTGTTGAGTGGTGAGGTCCCAGAAGGCTGGAGGCTTGCCAACATGACTCCCATCTACAAGAAGGGTTGCAAGGAGGATGCGGGGAACTACAGGCCAGCTAGCCTGACCTCGGTGCCAGGGAAGGTTATGGAGCAGATTGTCTTGAGGGAGATCATGTGGCATGTGTGGGACAAGCAGGGGATCAGGCCTAGCCAGCATGGGTTCTCGAAGGGCAGGTCCTGCTTGACCAACCTGATCTCCTTCTATGATCTAGTGACCTGTCTGGTGGATGAGGGAAAGGCTGTTGATGTTGTCTACCCAGATTTCAGCAAAGCCTTTGACACTGTCTCCCAAAGTATTCTCCTGCAGAAGCTGGAAGCCCATGGCTTGGACAGGTACACTCTTGGCTGAGTAAGGAACTGGCTGGAGGGCTGGGCCCAGAGAGTGGTGGTGAATGGAGTTAAATCCAGCTGGCGAGTGGTGTTCCCGAGGGGTCGGTGCTGGGGCCTGTCCTGTTTAATATCTTTATTGATAGGGCACTGAGTGCACCCTCAGTAAGTTTGCAGATGACACCAAGCTGGCTGGAACTGTCAATCTGCCTGAGGGTAGCGAGGCCCTACAGAGGGATCTGGACAGGCTGGACAGCTGGGATGAAGCCAATGGGATGGGATTCAACAAGACCAAATGCTGGGTCCTGCACTTTGGCCACAACCCCAGGAGGTGCTACAGGCTTGGGGCAGAGTGACTGGAAAACTGTAGAGGAAATGGACCTGGGGGTATTGATTGATGCTCAGCTGAACATGAGCCAGCAGTGTGCCCAGGTGGCCATGAAGGCCAATGGCATCCTGGCTTGCATCAGCAACAGTGTTGCCAGCAGGAACAGGGAAATAATTGTCCCCTGATTCTCAGCACTGGTGAGGCTGCACCTCGAGTACTGTGTCCAGTTTTGGGCCCCTCATTGCAAGAAAGACGTTGAGGCCCTGGAGTGTGTTCAGAGAAGGGAAAGAAAGCTGGTGAGGGCTCTGGAGGGCAGGCCTTACGAGGAGCGGCTGAAGGAGCTGGGATTGTTCAGTTTGGAGAAGAGGAGGCTCAGGGAGACCTTATTGCTCTTTATAACTACCTGAAGGGAGGTTGTAGTGAGCTGGGGGTCGGCCTCCTCCCTCATGTGACTAGTGATAGGACCAGAGGGAATGGCTTCAAGTTGCACCAGGGGAGGTTCAGGCTGGACATTAGGAAATAGTACTTCTCTGAAAGGGTGGTTAGGCACTGGAATGGGCTGCCCAGGAAGATGGTGGAGGTGTTAAAGGAATGTTTGGACATTGTGTTGAGGGACATGGTTTAGTGAGAACTATTGATGATGGGTGGATGGCTGGACTGGCTGATCCTGTGGGTCCTTTCCAACCTTGATGATTCTATGATTTTATGAAAGTTTGGATGAGAAAACAAGGTCTTTAGAAAATTAAAATCCTCTTGTCATTGTTTTTCTTTGTACTGCTCTAGCATATATTCTGATTTGAACTAGCTACCTGCAGTTGGTGCTAATTTTGAGTTTGAAATTGTGTTCATGCAAGTTATTCAGTGTCTAGAGGTGTATACAGACAGTAACATGGATTTGACATAGATGATACCATATGTTCCTGTAGAATCACATGCAATGATTTGTTCAAACAATGATTTGTTCAATGCAATGCAATGATTTGTTGCAATGATTTGTTCAAACACCAGTCATACTGAAAGAGATACAGGATTCAAGCCACCTGTATGCATCAGTGCAGCTGTTATTTTTCAGTAAGCAATTTTGAAATGAAGGGTTGCAGATTCCATTATATAAAAATTTGATTTTTTGAAGTATGAAGCACCCCAGTCAACCAAGTTAAGGTGAAGCAGTTAGGTTTCAGTGACTCAGGCAATCAGCTTCTGAGTATCTGATTACTTGTATTTCCATGCACAATTGACTGACCGAGGAAAAAGGCAGATGTAACTGTCTGAAAGAGGAAATTATGCCTCAACAAAAAGCTTTCACAGTTTACAGTCATATCCACTATGATATAATATCAGTTTGGATTCATTAAAAATATGTTATTTTTCCCATATACTAAAACCTGTTGCAATAAGTTGCAGATGACTATATACCATTTCCTACTTTTTCATCTCAAAAATAGCAATTTCAGAAATGATTTCATAGGAATCTCATTCATATTTTCATATAAAGACATATAAAGACATATTTGTACAACTCCCAAATGATTAACGTTTATTATTTAGCAAAAGGAACTGAATGTTGATTATTGTGGCTTCCAGTCTATTCTGGAAATCTCTGATACGTTGTTTCACATCTACCAGCATAAAGCGATTTTGCTTATGAGATGGATATGTTTAATCAAGAACAAGATACAACAATATATCATAAGCTCTGCAGACAATTTCAAAAAGCTCCCAAGTCCAGCACATAGATTTTTGGGGGGAAAATATCGCAGTAATCTTTTCCATATCAAGGACAAACCGAACACAAAATTTGACTGCAGGAACCTCCAAAACACGGAAGTGGTTGGTTTCTAAGATTTGTAATAGGATACAGAGCTCTTGTTTCCAAATCCACATAAATTAATTGTACTCAAAAATTTATCCTACCAAGCAGCTTTCTGAGGTATCACTGAAATTAGCATTTTTCTTTGTATAATTCCTAGTGAAGAGGTGAACAGCTCAGAGAGTCCACTCTAAATGGACACTCTGCCACTACTAAATGGCATTTTGAGCAAGAAGATCTTGTGATTAAATGACTGTCTGCAAATTTAAGGGGTTTTCCAGAATGCAGTTGGTCGTTTACTAACTGTATGAGAGGAGCTGGAGGGATTGTTCAACCATAATTTCTGCTTCCTCTACTACATTAATTATTTAAGGTAGCAGAAGTTTGTGGCCACTAGAGGTATGAACTTGATTTCCTTCCCAAATAGTAAATAAATTAAAAACAAACAAGCAAACAAGAACAAACAAAAAAACAGCAACAAAAACATATAAACCATAAAGCACACTCTAATCAGGAATATATAAGCTGTTTTTTAAAAAACGAAATCCATATTTGGAATATTTTAGGAATGTATCAACATTAGCAGAATGACAGTCTAAAACATGTACATATTTAGTAATTATTTGAATTCAACTCAGAACGAATGCTGACATGTGAATACTCCTATTAACTTTACAGTTAACTTTACAGTTAACTTACAGTTAACTTTACAGTTGTGATCACTGATTGTCTGAAAGAAGAATGTGGTTTCCATAAAGCAAGTAACAATGAGGTGCTATGCACAAGCATCAAGGACAGGATTGTGAGGTGGTGTATGCAAAATTATTTGGGATTCTTAGTGTTCCACAGAACATGCTTTTATCACTTTCAACTGGAATATTGCATACAGAATGGTTTAATTAAAAAAAAAAAGTTTCATGATTTACCTAACAAGTCTCTTTTTGAGCACAATTTAAGGTGAAACTACTTGTTTGCTCACATTATATTGTAAGCCTAATATGTATAATCTTTAAAAGGTAATGGTATAGATTTCTGTGGATTGTATACTTTTTATTAACAGTCACTCAAATTACTGGATTTAACATTGTCATTAGTGCTAATTATCTTCCATTTTGGTACATGAGGAAACTGGAATAGAACATGATGAATCACACCTTTGCAATTACATGACATAGCCTGTTGGCAAAAAATAAAGCATATAGTTTAATTTAGTTTAATTTTATTCCTTGTACCAATCCTCAGCATTTCAATCAACTTAACAGTAATAATTTTGGCTCAACCCACCTTTTTCCAAAAATAAAAGAGCATATTAAAACTACGCAATCACATTTCAAGAAGCATTCATAGTATGTGGTATGTAACTGTGCTGGTCAGAAAGGGGTAGTTTCCTCTCCCATTTCACTTAGCACATTTTATTTGCAAATTAAAAACTGAAATGACATCCTTATTTCACCACCTTTTTACATTTTGTATCCTGGCTCTATTGTCTTGATTGCCAAGGTAATTAAAAAAAAAAAAAAAAAAAAAAGTTAAATTGTAGTACCGTGGCCCCATATCAAAAATGTACTGCTGTGCATTCAATTGCAATATTTCTCCTGAGGCCAAAACATTATTTTCACAAAGAATAATGCTATGCAAAATAACAGGAAACATACTGTGAATAATGTCTTACATATGAAACCCTTGGTACTGTTAGTAAAACACTGGTTATGTGCATGCAAAACTAAATGGCCATGAAGAAGAGACAACATAATAGTTTGTAGATTTATTATGCATTAGCTAATAGTATTTCTACTTTCTTTTAAACACTAGTATTTCTACTTTTAAAATATTTCTAAAATTATTGCATATATCCCTACTGTTGCATGTGGCAGGAAGAAGTTAAAAGTACCTTTAAAAAAAACTCAAACCTAAAATGTTCAAGATGAGTAATATTAAGGGAAAGACAAGAAAACACTAACTTGACAGTGACGCTGGACTACACTCCAAGTAATTTGAAGACCCAAATAAATGGTCTACTTATTATTCAGTCATAAAGGGTCATTATTTTCATCAACCCTAAAAGATCTCAAAAATATCCTTCATCCTGAAATGAGTTCTTCCACTATATCTGACAGATCTGTCTGTTACTGCACTGTTTCTGAAAGGCTAAACTACAAGGACTTGGGCTCTCTGAAAATCCACCCCAGTAGACCAAATTCTGACTGAGGAATCAGTATCATATATTTTTTTGGTCACTACAGCTCTTCCTAAACACTAGGGATCTAAATGGAATCATCACAATGAGAACATGGTAAAACATGCATGGATCAAAGACCTCCACAAGTTCCTTTCTGAATGGTTGAACCAACTGGTTGGAAAAAAACTAAAAACAAACTTTGTTTCAGACTTTTGGAAGAATTTTAAAAATGTTTGGTAATTGTGTATCCTGACACACAAGAGTTCATCCCACAGAGTAGGCAATGTGATGTGACAATTATCACCAAATTCCCTCATGCTCTGAAGATACTTATGTTCCTGATTCATGAGCTGTGGATGCATGTGATTACCTTTCAGTATGGATTTTAGTATGAGAAGCTAAACTATATCTAAACAAAATATAATCAGAAAGCTATATTGTGTTGACTGTCAGATCAGATTGATACTTATTTTTCTTCGGTTCCTTTCTCACCAGTCAAACTAAAATGCTTGCACAGAGTCACAGGTTTATTCTTCGCTGCTAAAATCAAAACAGTTACTTGATCTACCCTAATGCTTTATTGCTAAAATAGTTTCATTGCTTGTGGAAATATCACTGAGAAAGCTTAAGTGTATCCCTTTAGCATGCATATTGTACCTTACAAATCTTCTAGACATTTTTTTATATATATTCGTTACTGCCTTGGGTATGATTATTGCTGGCTGTAGAAATACTTTCTGACAAACTTACATCAGCATTTACAGTAATATTATCACAGTTATGTTGTTATCATAATTTAATACGCAGTCATTAGTAACTGTTGCTTTCTGCAACAATGATGTTAGCCACCTGTGTTAGCACTCTGCGCGCACTGACCAATTAGGTGATCAGGGCCAAATGACTGCATACGCACACCAATATGATGAGCAGCAAAATGCGTTTATTCACTACTAAACACAGCTTATATACATTTTTACCTATATAACCGTGCTGTCATGTCCCACTCTGATTGGTTCACACCAGATAACATTGTGCCTTATTTGGCCGTTCCCACATTCTTTTCTCATCCTTCTTCTTCTCCTGTTTTCTCTGCATCAAGGTCAGCACGATAGCACTGTCTCTCTATGCTTAGGGAAAGGCCTGTCCCGTACATCCCGTGCCCCCACAAGGCGCCTACTACAACAAGTAACCAGTAACAATTTTAACAAACAATAAAAAAAATCTCTCTTAAGAAACAGAATTTTCTTTTTCCATTTTTTTTTTCACAAATAAATATCACAACAATTTTTGTGTATTAAGGTTTACTTCTATATTTGAATATACCAATAATGCAGTCTACTTTTGCCAAGAAACAATCTTAAGCATAAATATTCCCTTCTTGTTTTTCTCTGGATCTCAAACCTTGAGAAATTAAATAACTGAATTAGGAAAAATATAGTTCTAGACAATTCTGGAAACATCCTCCTTGGGCATCTTTTTATTGAAAATTCCTATTACTCTGAAACCTCATATATAGGACATTATTCATCAAGTAAGAGGTTACTCTTTAAGTGGAAAGACAGAACATCAAATATGTCATGAACAGTCATAAAAATATAACTCCCAGAAACACAAAATCAAGATCACTTCCTGTACAGCCAGAGGCCGGTGGGAATTTGCCTGAGTAAATAATTTAAAATAAATAAATAAATAAATTCAGGCTGATGTTACAATTATGATCTTTTTCAGAAAGCACAAACCCAGAATGTACAGAAGTAAAACTGAAAGGGATGTATTCCACTCTGTCTTTGTGTGCCAAAAGGCTGCTGTTATCAACAGGACCTTACTGACATTTGCAGAAGAAAATCTTAAAGCCACAATACTTACTTTTCAAGTGCTTTTCAATACAGTATGACGTATGCATTGATAAAATTCACAAAATGTTATGAAAAGATGACAATATATGTCAAACTCTATGCTAAGGCAGAATTTAGAACTTTCATGTAATTATTAAAGCATGATCTTTTAAAATAATTGTTCCCTCCATTGTTCTTGACTTTTAAATGCCTTTATTCACCTGCAACAGTCAGTGTGCTCATTTGTGCAACATACATAAGCTTATGTGTGGATGTATGCACACATATGTACAAAAGTGACCCCTGATAGAGCACAGCAGATTTTAGGTTTGTGCTGTGGTGCAGTGGTGAGACCTTGAGGTCATCCCTAATAGACTTTTTTGCCTCTCAGGTTATCTTTCTCTCATCATTTACACATAGTTCAACATAGAATGACAGTTTCACAGAATCAGAATATTTTGAGCAGCTTGGGAATGTGCCCACTGCCCTGGGGAGCCTGTGCTATGCCCACCACTCTCTGGTGAAGAACCTTCTCCTAACACGCAATACTGGCTCTCCTATGACACAGCAACACACCGTTTCATCAGGTCCTGTCACTGTCACCAGAGATCAGAGCTCAGTGCTGCCCCTCTGTGTCATTCCTTCCTCTCATGAAGAGCTGTAGGCCTCCATGAGGACTCATCGCAGCCTCCTCTGGGCTGAACAAACTAAGGGACCCCAGCCACTCCTCATGCATTTTCCTCTCTAGACCATTCATCTTTGTAGCCCTCCTTTGCATGTTCTCTTGTAGTTATATGTCCTTATATTGTAGTGCCCAAATCCCAAATCAACAATGCTTGATGTGAGGCTGCACAGCACAGAGCAGAGCTGAAGAATCCCTTCCCCTCGTCTGGCTGGAAGTTCTGGGCCTGATGTACCCCAGGATATTGTTGCCATATTTGGCTGCTAGGTGCACAGTGCTAACTGCTGACTCATATTCAACTTGCTGTCAACTAGAACCCTCTGCTCGCTTTCTGCAAGGCTGCCCTCCAGCCTCTCATCACCCAAACTGCATGTATATCCAGGATTGCCATGTACAAGGTGAAGAATCTGGCACTTAATCTAGTTAATTTATATAGGATTGGTGCTTTCCTGGCACTCTCAGCTATAAAGATCTCTGCAAGGCCTCTCTACTACTCTGAGAGTCAGCAACTCCTCCTAATTTAGTAACATCCACAGACTTACTTACTATGCATTGGAGTCCTGTGTCCAGATCATTTAGGAAAACAATAGAACTAGCCCTGAAATGGAGACCTGAGGAATATGGCTAATGTCTGGCCACCAGCCTGATGTAGCCCAATTTCCTATAACCCTTTGAGCCTGACCCAGCAGCCAATTGTTCACCCATCGTATCATGTACATGTCAAGCTGTATGCTTGATGCTTAGGATAGATCAAACTGACCATTACGGAAGGTAAGGAGCAGGAAACGGTTTATCTCATACTTTTTTATGATGGCATGAATAGCCACATAGTGATGGGCTGTGAAATGGATATTATGTGAGTTCTTAGTCATCAAGGAGTTAGAGCTGCAAAAATTGGCAGTCTTGCCTAGTATTTTACTGATGCGAAAACACAGCTGTGAAATAGAATGCTTTCAACTATCTTGTCTTTCTGAGGAATTTGATCCCAGGTAAATGCTGCAGTCATGAGGCAATATGAGATAAGGAAGGATAGTTCTCTGCTTCTTCATTTCAGTAAATACCCTTTTATTAGGCTGTATCTTCACTCTTTTGTCTCTGTTCCAATGATTTTTTATTATGCTATGTAAAGAGCAATAATGCAGTAGCAGGCTGTGAAAGAAGCCCATCGTTTAGCCAGTCTGGCTAACAGACAGACTCCCACCTGCTGCTCCTTCAAATTCTCCTCTCAGTGGGACATGGGGAAAAAATGGGAAAAGAGGAACAAGTAAGCTCTGGTCTTGCTTTAAAGGAGTTTGCTAGGTAAATACCTCTGCCTTAGCCTGGAGAAAATTCATCACTTGCTAATTAAAATAGACTTGAGTAGTGAGAAACAAACAAACACAAACCCCTTACCTTTACCCTTCTTTTTCCCAGCCTCATTTTCACTCCTTCGCTCAGCTCCTCTACCCCTCTCCCTAACAGCATATGGAAATGGAGAATGGGACGTTGTGGTTGGAGCATGACATTTGCTCTCTGCCATTCCTTCTTCCTCATATTTTCCTTCTTCTCACACTCTCTCCACAACCTTCAGTTCTTCAGAAATAACTACACGCACTGGCATGAGAGCCTCCATGGACTACAGTGTGAATATCTGCTCTGTCATGGAACACTTCCCCCTCCTCCTCTTCTGAATTTGATGTTCCACCTGCAGTTTCTCACTCTGTTTCCTCCTCCTCTGCCTGTGCAATACTTTGATCCTTTCTTAAACATATTTCCAGCTGCTGGGGAAACCCATCACCAGCTTGGCTGCTGGGCTTACCTGTGCCCTGCAGTGGGCCAATTTGATCTCTATAGTACAGGCTGGATCCATTACAGGCAGTCCTAGTTTCTCCTTGGAGAGGTCACTCAGCAGCCTGGGCATTTGCACCCAACAGAAATGTCTATTCAAATCACCACAGATGGAAAAAGAATGTTCAAGCAACCACTGGGTAAAACTGAGAAAATGTAGTGTTAAAAGGGGGAAAGTTCAAGACAATCAGCAGTGACTGAAGTAAGCTTTTCCCTAAATAGATGAGAAATAGTTCACACACCAGAGATTAACTGCTGTAAATATGCAATTCTCCTCCAAAAGAGGATGCACAGTGCATATTCACTACTTTGAGTATGTGATTCTTATCTGTAGGTACCAATTTCTTTCCTTATGCACTGCACACATGCTGTTCTACATAGGTTGCTCTGAAATTAATGCCTCCTTTGTATTCCCATGGAAAATACAACAGATACAAAGAATACAATAACACTTTTTAATAGAGTAAATTGACAGTTACAAAACACTATTTTTCAACATAGTCACCACCATTAGCTATACATTTTTGTCAGTGGTGAACAAGAGTCTGCATGTAATGCTTGTAAAAATCTGCATGGTTGTCTAGAACATGGTTTGTCTTTCATGTCGCTGTCATTATTGCTTAAATGCACTGTTCATTACTTCACTATGCTCACATCCACTGTTTCATCTCCAGAAATGTTCAGCAAGTGTTAATGAATATCAAGGGGTGCCATTTTTTCCATATGGAGGAATTTAATGACATACTTTTGCTTCATATACACTTCTACGTCAGATGCCCTTTTTTTAGACTGCACCTCTGCTTCCATTTGTCACACAGCAACAACATGTCATAATATATTGGTGGGAAGGTTCAACTTCTACTGCCATACCATCAACATATGCCTCTGAAACCATGGGCTGACATCATAAAATAGGAGGCATTATATTCAGAGCAGCCCTTATCTACAGATCATGTGATATTAAAAATTTATATAACCATGAAATTGGAAACTGGAATGTAAAGAAAACAAGAAAGTACAAATTCAGAGCATACCTGATTACAACCTGCTTTCTTGGAGAGTGTTTAAGATTTCTTTGCAGGGCTTACCAGTTGTAGTAAGGCAATGCAGCCACATCCTGCCCCTTCCAGCCTCTCCTAGTGAGACTCTTCCAGTATTTATCTTGTATTGGAAAAACAACACACTGAAGGTTATCCTTCAGTGATCATGCAGCAGGGTGGAGGCAAGATGGCAGCTTTGCCTGCCTGTCCTGGTTTTCTTTGGTTTCCCCTTTCTGGCATAACAGCTTCCCCCTTGGCTTTATTCAAGGTGGGGTCCCATTACTTGCTCTTAGAAATCTTGCCTCAGAGTTTACCCAGTGGGTATTTGACAGCAGCAACACAGCTCTCTGCTTCCACACAAGTCTTTGGTGACCTTGACCCCTCTTCCTAATATTAACAAATTTCCTTTCCTGGGTTTCAGACTACAAAATGAAAACAGTGATAGAATTCTGTTCTGCTTTGAATTCACAAATTCCTTCAAATTCAGCAGTTCTTGCAGGTCACGGTATTTCTTAGCATATTGTATGGATTATATATTATAAAAATATTCAATGTATGGATATATCACCTAACTTGGTATCTTAAATTAGTATATTGGCTTTCTTTATTTACAAATACAACACATGATATTAAAAATACAGACGACATGACATTCATGTGATTATTTCTATCTTTTCCCTCTCTCCCCTCTTCTTGAATATTATAAATTCTGGACAGTTGAAGTGAAATTGTAAACTACATATTAAATCATAATGTTTCTGCACTATAGAACAAATAGGGCCCAATTTGGAGAAATGGGAGCTCTCCTGTGATGGGACTAGAAATGTGTACCTGACTTAGTCAAGCAAAACTGTGTCTAAAAGGAGAGATGATTGTTCTGTTGAGAATGAAAAAATACTGGAGTAAGTATAGAAGCTTATGTTAACAGACAGTGCAGTCATAAGAACAAAAAATGATAGGAAAGGTTATACATGTATATTAGAAATGGGTACTATTTTACTTCCTGAAAACTAAATACCTAGCATTAGGATCATCAAGGTCGTGACAGTACTGCTTTTAGGGTTGAAACTGACGAGTCTGACATAGTAGCAGTGGGGCAAAAATGTCACAGATCAAAGCAGTGGGAGCAAATTTCAGAAAAGGTCAAGGTAGGTTGGTTTCTGAGTCAAAATGTGCTACGTAAGAAAGAATTTGGTCCTAAGGAATTCAGCTTAAGTAATAAAGAAGGGCACCCTAAAAAATATGGTACATTCCATTGGTACTTGATAGGAAAAAAAAATTAGAAAAAGAGTTATAATGGTCTAATTACGTTCGAAACTACTCATGAGGGAATTTTCTTCTGTATAAGGAGGCATTTCTCACAGATATTGAACTTCATGGTCATATGAGGACTCATAACTAGAATTCACATGGGAAAGAAATGTGTTGACTCTTATGGCTGACAATGATAGACACCCACTGCAAGTGAGGCAATGGATCTGATGACCTCGGACCTACCTTTTCTAGGCTTTGGACTGCCCGCACTGATCAGGATAAATTTCATCCAATGTCACTTCTTTTCTTACAAAAGATCTTAGAAAAAAGAGCTTTTTGTTTATTCACAGGATGACATTATGGGCAACTGCCAACAAACTCTAAACAGAATGAAATCCAGTCATCTCTGGGGGCAAGAGGCTTCTTGCCCATTCACAATGATTTTGGCATTGCTGCTCTGATTGCAATAAATCAAAGTCCCTCAGTGAGCTGAATTTTTGAAACAACGTGTTTGTTTAAAAATGTATACCTGTCAGCAAGTACAGTTTCCTATTTTGCATTCAGTTTTTATTTCTATTCTAGATATTTGTCGAAGTGTACTTGTGTAACAAATTCTTTTCATAGTTTTTCCTTCTCCAAGAAATGCTAGGTAGTTATCAAATATGATTTTCACAAATTATGAACCACTGAAAAAAGCCTTTCTGAAGAAAATACTTACAGATTCTTAAATCTAATGTCAGTGCTAGCTACAGTTATTGTACTTGAGAGAAGGCAGTCTTCTGTTCTGGTAGATACTAATTAAGCTATAGTATCCATGGTATAGTAAACATTAGTGACTTTTTTTTTTTTTTTAATCTTTCTTTCTTTTGTTTAAATTCTAACATGCAGATTATGATGGGGCAATTTAGTTCACACTCTTCTGGCCATTTTCTTATCATTATCATGCAGTTTAATAAGATATTTCATTATTATTTAGTCTGAAACTTTAGCAGAGAAGTTGCTGAAATTACCTCTAAATTTATACTTGAGTTACTGGACTCATTATTTCAAACATCTTGGTTTGAATCAATATCAGTAATGATTCATTCTTTTGATTAAGAAGTGACTCCATCTGTAGATGTCAGATAATTACTGAGATGACCTATAATGAGAACATTTCACAACTCTCTGACTTAAATTTCTTATTCCCTCAACAGCATAATGACTTCCTCCTAGATCTTTTTATAGTGTGTCTATGCTCCTGGGGTTTCTTTTCATGATCAGTCACTATCAGTGGTTGCTTCTATCATCTTTTTTTTAGACAAAGAAAGATAGTGGTTCCATACAACAACAAAAAAAGTGCTTCGTCTAGGATTATATATATTTTTTTTCTACGTATTTCCAAATTTAGTTACATTTGTGAGTATTTAAAGCTGACATGATCTGCAATGGTAAAAGATGTTACAGTATACTCTTTGTTATTCATTTAAGTAGTCTTAGGGGACTCTGTGTTTTTAAATATAAAATATTAAGATTAGAAATTCAAGTTATTCTTTTGATCCCAACAGCTGGGAATATGGTATTTAAAAGTTTGTAAGAAGAAATGATAACTTTCACTGTGAGGCTTGCTGCAGTGCTTGAAATTCATTGCTATAACAAAATACAAAGAGTGCTTTGTAGTTAAGTTGTAAATTCTATTATTTCTTTTGATTCTTTTGTGAACAATTTCTAGGGAATAGAAAAATTTATATCAATATCAGACTCTTTTGACTCTGCAGTTTTTTTTTTTTTACTTATATACATTCACTAATATTTAATATTTTTCTAATATAGTCAGGTAAATAGATTATGAATATCTAGCAGACTCTACTCTCTGCTGTCCTCACTATTTTTATCTGTTGGTTTAACAAATACTGATTCAAATACTGATTCATTATTATTCTCTAAATTGGTTTATACATTATCCGTAGCTGACAGCTTCTCTGTCAAGAGTTTCCTGTGTATTCCTAATGCAAACACAATAAGCTACTTCCTTTTTATTTTTTGGTAAAAACTGCAAAACAAAAGGTCAAATATGTAACATTTTTAAATTACATCTATTCAGGAAAGTAGCATCACGGAACATATTCCCTACTGACTACTGTATGTATTTTTTTTCTCAGTGAAAGAAACTTCAAGCTCATTAATTACTACCACTACATTCTTTTCTCAAGATTTACCTTCCTGTTATGTGACTGGACTTGCTTAAATAGTTGGAAATAATGAAGACCAAAATGACAGGCTTATTTCCCAGCTTCCTTTTATAGTAAAGAGAAAGAAATTTTGTCTAACAATAGACCTTGACTACAGCAGGTCAAAATCCTCGGAGACATTTCTATCACAAAATACCTTTAATACTGCACATTTACTGCATCAATAGACAACTGCTTTATTAGTGTAAAAAAAAAAAAAAAAAAAAGGAATCATTACCCCTTCCTGATGTACATATAAATTTTAGACTTTACATTAAAAATACATGCATGAGTGAGACCAGCAAGAACACTAATGAATGAAACCCATCTAACTTAAGAGACCTGGCCTCACTGAATTAGGAAAGAAATCCTCACTGTGATGGCAATCCCTTTCCTAATGGACTTTGTGTGTGTGTTTGTGTGTGTGTGTGTGCTTGGGCTTCTGATGACAGAAAAAAGAAACAGAACAAAGATAATAAAGGAGGAACAGCCCAACTATAATTCAGTAACTCTTCTGAAATAGTAAAAAGCAGCAAGTATTCACAATATAAATCAGAATTTCTTATACTGATGTAACAGTTTGCTTGGACCTCAACTACACTGGGCTCTCTACTTCTGCTGTGTTATGCTATGTCAGAACTAATTTACTCTGTTTTTTTGTTATCTAACCTGATAATGGCTTTATAATCCTGAGAATGTCAGAGGTGCTCAAATCAGGTATTTAAATAGATGAATACAGTGAAATTAATTAAATAAGTAGTTTGGCGAGTAGAAAGACATGGTCTTCATAAAAATGATTTTAACATACTAGTATATCTCGAAGTTTCTAGGAAATATTTTATGCTCTTTTCTGGGCAAAGAAATTATAATATTGTTTTGTCAGAAAATGAACATCCAACAGAGTACAATGCTATTCTTGATTGATCTGTTTCAGTTGTACAGAAAGTGTTTGTACCTAAGAGAAATGTCCCCGTGAGTCTTGGTTTGTATCTCACCTGCTAAGAAGAAATTTTTAACTTTTGAAATATAATCACTCTTCAAGAACTTCTCACATATATCTGTCATTATAGAATATACTAATTGTCAACAACATTAATGGAGTTCATTTCCTTGCTTGTTTGAAATTGACCTAGATTTTGTTGAGAGATCAGGATTAAGAAATTTTACCACAAGATGTTGTGCAGATGATCTGGTTTACCAGTGTAAACTGGTAATTTGAACTCTCGGAAACAGCGTAGCACTGCTCAGTCTCATCATGCAAACATTTTTGAAAGTGGGGACATAAACTTCACCAGTTTTCTCCTATGAAAAAGCACACAGTAAACAAAAATCCTATTCTGTAACATAATTACAAACTTCCACAGTTCAAATACATTAATGTGTTATCAAATACATTAATGGGTGCTGTATTATGTGTGACATTAAAAGACAGTGCCGTATTTTGTGGAAATAATTAAGTACTGATTCAGTTTGGTTTACTTTTCGTAAACACATATTTCCATGAAAACATTTGACACATACAGAAGATAAATCTCCCATCCCTTCCTTACCTTCTGTAATAACTAAGGAATACCAGTTAATTTCTCTGTGACACATGCAACACAGTATAACTATTTTACAGAAATCTGTGTTCATATGCATGACATTTTCATGAACAGCTAGTATGTTTAGCAAAATGAATCCAGCTTTCCTGGGAACAGTGGAAGATTCAAATGAAAGCCAAGCCAAATTCTAATTCTGCAGCCCATCGCTGAGAAGGTACTCTTCAGGAAAGTATGTCTGTGTATTTTGAATTCTGTATATGCATGTGTGTATTCTATTCTATGTATGTATGACTATTCTTTCTCAGAGCTAGCATTTCAATGTTATCAGATTTTAGTAAATAAAGATTTTTAGAATGAAAATAAAATAGGCCTCATTTCTGTCAGATATGTAAACAATAATTTATAAATATACCCTTTGAAAATTATTCATTTAGAAATTAACCATTGATTTATTATGCAGTCTCCATTTGTCTTCATGCAATAACTGTAAGGCTCCTGAATAACTTTCCCGTGCAATTCCGAAGAGCTCAGCTGGCCTCCCACCCCATTTATTCATTTCTGCAATGACTTACTGTTCAAAATCCTAGATCAAAATAAACTATGTTGAAAAGATGATAACAATTTGACACTGAAACGTTTTTTCCTCTTTGCAAATGAATCTTTTCTTCTTTAATTAAATCTCAGATAGCTGAGAGAGATTCTTGAAGTAGCTACAACTTTTGTTTTACATAACAATGAACAATTTAAATATTAAAATCTTGGAGCTTGATATAGAAATTTAGTATCTTGAGGAAAACAATTTCCTGGTATGCCCTTCTTGAGTTGGAAGGTTAAACATTTTAGATCAAGAAGATGTTGTAATTTAAAGGCTGCAGAGTTATAGTAGGTCTTTTTTAGGTTTTCATGGCAGGTATTTATGATCAAATAACGTTTTAAAAAAAAGAAAAAAAAAAAAAGCCAAGAAATAGTTTTGATATTTCTGAACTTTAGTTAAACTAAGCTAAATTTAGCCTGCTTACAAAATAGCTGCCGAAGTTATAAGAAAGCGTCTAACTTTTTAAAATCTTCCATGCTTACAATTCATTCTTTGCTTTATCTTTCTTCATTGCAGCTCACTGGCACAGTCTGTGTGCTCAGAGAGTTTGTGGAGTCTTCTTCTCTGGAGATATTAAAGACTCGCCAGGACACTTTCCTGTGTAACTCACTGTAGGGAACCTGCTTTAGCGTGGGTGTTGAACTACATGATCTCCAGAAGTCACTTTCACCTCCTACAATTCTGTGAATCTGTGATTCTGTGATTTTATAATTCCCATAATTTTAATGAATAAACTGTATGATTAAAAATAGCAAAATACATTGTCCTGAGAATAATCTCCCAGTAGCAACCTGTGCCACAGTATGGAAATCTAGAAAAAAAAATGCTTTGAATAGTTTTAGAAATACAGAATGGAAGTTCTTCCCACCACCCTTTCCCATCCCCTGTACTACGTTTAGCGAAGCCAGGCAGTCCTCATGGAGATTATGTTTGAAAAAAAAACCTTCTTCTTTCAGAAAGAATTCATATCCTTATACTGAGTCTTGTAAGAATATTCTATGATCTTGAAGCCCTTCCTGTTAAACTGTAGTCTGCCTGATTGCCTTTTCTTTCTCCTTTTTTTCCAGTTTTTTTTCCTTTCTTTCTTTCTTTCTTTTTTTTTTTTTTTTTTTCTGTCTGTTCAAGAAAAGACTTTGGCCTTTTAAAAATGTCTAATGCGTGGATTGCTGCCTTTGTAGTTTTTAGGCACTGCCATGCAAAGCCATTATCACTGTAAAGCCCAGTGGGAGTTAAGGGGAACAAGAGAGAGGAAATATGCATTGCTTTTTCCACAGTGAACCCAAGAGAATTTCAGAATTGCTTCCTGATACTAATAGTGTTTTTTTCAACTGCAATAGTTAATTACACTGATAAAAAATAAAGAAGCATGCAAGTTTTTTTTTTTTTTTTTTTTTTTTTTTCTGATATAGCTTCTGCTGAAATGAAAGCTGATTGTGCTGTGCTAAAATGTGTTTTGTTATCAATGGTCAGTGAAGATTACTTCAGTGCTAAGTCATGGCACACAACTGGAAGAACTCAGATATACTATAGAAATTTGGCACTAGCGTGATATATATTATTATACCAATGTACGCAGCCTGAGTATACTTTATACCAATAACACTTTATACTATAACTTTATACTATAACTACACTATATACTATAACTTTATATCAGTGCATGCAGCCTGAGTAATAAACAGGACGAGTTGGGAACTGTGATGCACTTAGAAAGTTATGACCTTGTTGCTATCACAGAAACATGGTGGGATGACTCCCACAACTGGAATACTACTATTGATGGGTATCAGCTCTTTAGAAGGGATAGGAGAGGTAGGAAGGGTGGGGGAGTTGCTCTCTATGTCAAAGAGTGGATAGACTGTGAGGAGCTCCCTCTGAGAAACAGTCAGGAACAGGTTGAGAGCCTGTGGGTTAGAATTAGGGATGGAACTAATAAAGGTCAGCTGGTGATAGGGGTATACTACAGGCCACCTAATCAAAAGGTGAGAAAGAGAAGAGAGTAAGATTAAAAGTTCCCACTAGGACTTGAATGTACAGCCTGTTATGAAGAGCTGTTATTCTTGTCCATGTATCTCTATGATTAGTAAAGAGGGGGAAAAAACAAGTAAGTAAAATGCTACATATTTTGAAGTAATGTAAACTACATAGTATTTTTTTATATCCCTCCTTCAGATTAATTACAAGGACAAAAAAATAGAACTATATTAAATGCATAAAAATATTTATGAATTTCTACATTGAATTCTATATAGAACATTAAGAAAAAAATCAGTAGAATATGAGGGGAACTTGTGTAATTGTGATTGTAGAAAAACCTTGTAGGATCTACAAAGCCCCTATGAAATTCTATCGCTGACCAGGAAAATGGTGAATGTGGTCATTTGTTAAAAAGGAAAATATTATAGCAGTACAAATCTACTTAACTTTATGCTCTAGGGATCAAACACATTTTAGCAAGTGCTGTATGATCCATAATCTAATTTAATTGCTTACCAAAGATAAAATATATATATATATTTGTGAAAGTTAAATCACACCATCAGACAGATCCTCTGCCATCTGTTTTCCCTACAATGTGTTCAAACTACTCATCTCCAGGAATGTGGAAATGGAAAGAATGACAGAATTATTCCACTTTCTGTTGCACTATTCATAATCCAGTGATGTTGCTAGAGCAACACTGATCATGCTCCTCCTTTTTTTCCTAATCAGAGCCTGCAGTTACCCTTACTTACATACTCTGAATTAAAGCTAAGCACCAAAGTAGCCAAAATAGCCTGTCACCACCATTACAGATTAATAGAGCCAGGAATTAAACTCCTAAAAATAAGGAATATTTCCCTCTGGTATGTCAGTTCTACAAAGGCACCTCCTAGACTCATTTAGTGTGAAATCTTAAAACAATGCACTTGGGTTGGACTAAAACCAGATACATATACAGACTGGGAGAAGAAGAACTTGAAAGTAGCCCTGTGGAGAATTATCTGGGGGTCCTGGTGGATGAAAAATGAGCCAGCAGTGTGCTCTTCCAGCTTGGAAGGCCAATGGTATTCTGGGCTCCATCAGAAGAGGGGTGTGCCAGCAGGGACAGAGAAGTGATTGTACCTCTCTACTCTGCCCTTGTGAGGCCCCATCTGGAGTACTGTGTCCAGGTCTGGGGCCCCCAGTACAGGAAAAATGTGGAGCTGTTGAAGAGGGTCCAGAGGAGGGCCATGGGGATGATCCAAGGGCTAGTGTTATGGAATCAAACACTAAAGCAGCAGAAACTAAGAGCTGTCAGTGACTGTCACAGTCAATGTATAACTAGGGAAACAAATACTATCTTGCCAACAAAACCAGAGCTAGCTTTTGTCCTATAATTTAAAATTAATATTCAGTCTGAGAGATTTATTTCTATATGAGTAGAAAATACCAAAGATTATTGGCACTGTGGAAAATTCAAATTGCTTTATTAATGCAACAGATAATATTGCTCATTGTGTTTTCTGATATTCTTTGATAATGAGCACTGAAACAGCATTGATACAAATTTTACCATGCGGGGCAGGATAAAATCCTTCCAGACTTCTGTGTGGTATGAAGTCCTGAACAGTTTTCTGTTTAGAGTTTGCTTGGTCTTTCACTGTGTAAACATGTTTAAAATGCTTTTTAAAAATTGATTCTTTGTGTCTAGAAAAATATCTTTAAAGAGCAGAAAAGAGAAAGAAAGAGAGAAAGAAAAGAGAGAGGAAAAAAGATAGAAAGAATGAATACCCGATCTCTGCCTTCAGACAATATTGAAGATAGATGGTTAAAAATCCTTGTCAGGAAGTGCCAAAGTAGAGTCTGCATGAGCAATCTTAATTCTGTCTCTTCATAGAAGTTCATTACAATAGTAATTAATTCAATGACCACATGCTATTTCTCAAATAATACAATTTAATTGAATATTGTTTAATGTGACTTATATGCTCATGCTTACCGTCTTGGAATACATTTCCTGTTTTGTACATTTAGTCCGTTTTTTTGCTGTCATAATGAATCATGCATGTTTATTGACTATGACTTTGATATAATAACTATATATAATTCCCTCTGTAAGGCTATGCCTGATTTGTAATTCTAAGGTATAATTTCAGGAGCTACCTTCTCTGGCTTTAATTTAGATGGTTTTGGCCATAATTGCCCTGAAGATACAGCACAGGATTCAGTCCCTTGAGTAAATATAAAGGGATTGCTTGTGTGCTTTTACCTTTAGGTGTTGAAGTCCATGCTCTCACATTTGCTATTGTTATCTGAATTACTTAGATTAAAGCTAACTCAGGCATATCTACAGTGCTGCAATCAACAGTCCATCTAGCTTGTGTGCAGACAGCCCAAAGATTTTAAATTTGACAATCTGGGCACAGATACTTGCAATTTGAACCATATTGGAAAGGTATGCATTTAATATAGAGCTGGGATTTGCCCAGACAAATCTAAAAAAAAAAAAAGAAAAAAATAGAGCAGAGATTTGGTTCTGCAAATATAATTAGTATAGTTTATAAAAACCAAATGACTGTCTTCCTGCACTTAAGAACAATTGGGATCATGCATTAATTGACTACGGAGCTTCTTGCCTCATGTTGGACAGAAGATCCATAAAATGAATCCAGATTTTGAGGATCTGAAAGCCAGAGCTAAGGAAGGAGTGAGACTGAGGAAGAAATAAAGGAGCTGAGGCCATCAGAGTTGAAGAAATTACGGAAGACCAAGGTTGAGAATATGAGAAAGGACAAGGTTTAGATGTAAACCAAAAAGTAATAGTAAGGAGAAATGGCAGAGTTAGAATATGATATAAATTGCAAAGGGAAGCAAAAGATGCCTTCAAAATGTTTACCGTTAGCAGCAGAAAAAATTGAAGTAGTTGGTACTTAAAACTCAGTAAATGCATATTCTATGAAAGTCTTGAAGAACTGAAGAGAACCTGACAAATAAAGCACAAGTTGAGGTAATAGGTACCTAGTTAGTCTAGAGAAAAAATATGAAAAATACACAAGAAAATCTGATTCTGTTTCTTTTAGATGGTTTGTTGGTGCTTTGTATTAATGCAGTTTTCCTCACTGAGTTTCCACTCAATGTTTGAGACTCTTCATAGCTCTAACCCAGCTGTGCATTATGGGCTCTATTTGCCTTTTCTAGAGGAGTTTGCAAGACTTGGATTATTTAATTCAAGCTTTGAATCGTACATTTGCCAATTTTCTTCACCATACAATTATGATACAATAAAGAATCTTACTGGCATTTTCAAGTACAAAATTACTTCTGAATTTTGCTATTTCTTTTCATCCGTCTGTTGGTTTGCAGAGGACACTGTAGCTTCAACTTCAGTAGGTTAAATGGTTCCAATAAAAATTAAGAGATAAACTGAATGTCCAGTGTACAACTAAACAAAAATACAATGTGATTGGTGAGCAATTGGCTGATGGGTTGATCCCAAAGGATTATGGTAAATGGAGTTCCATCAGGCTGGCAGCCAGTCATTAATGGGTTTCTCCAGGACACCATATTACAACCAGTTCTCTTTAATGTTTTTGTATACAGACTGGATGAAGTACTAGAAGGAATTTCGATCAAGTTTGCTGATTATACTAAATCGGGAGAATATGTTGACTCTTCAGGGGTGGAGAGGCCTTGCAGAAAGATCTAGAAAAATTAGAGAGCTAGGAACCCACCATCCGCATTAAATTTAACAAAAGCAAGTGCTGTGTTCTGCACCTGGGAAGGGGCAGCCCTGGCTATACAGACTGGAGGATGAAACTATGGAGAGCAGCCATGCAGAAAGGAATCTGGGGGGCAAGGACATAAAGCTATTAGAGAGCATCCAAAGGAGAACTACTAAGATGGTGAATTGCCTAGAGAGGAAGATATATGAGGAGAGGCTGAAGTACCTTGGTTAGATTTTAGGCAGAAATCCTTTACCTAGAGGGTGGTGAGGCACTGGAAAAGGTTGCCTCGAGAAGTTGTGGATGCCAAATCCCTGGAGGCGTTCAAGGCCAGGTTGGATGGGGTCCTGGGCAGCCTGCTCTACTGAGTGACACTCCTGCACAAAGCAGAGGAATTTAAACTGTGTGATCTTTGAGGTCCCTCCTAACCCAAACCATTCTATGATTCAATAATTCTATGATTCAGTGATTCACTGATTCTATGATTTTGTTGTCCATGCAAGGACAAAAGGATAGGAAAACCCCTGCTACTTTCCTGAGTATTTTGTTGTGGCTTTCCTACGCTAATTTGCACAGATGTGACCTGCTGACAGAGGACAAGAACAGAGGACCAGAGAACAGTTACCAGATGAATATTCTTCTTATTTGAAAATATATTTTCATCCATAAAGGCATGTGTAACAATACCATAGGCCTATGGTACAAATTAATAGCAATTCCAAATGTAGCAGGACATCTTTGATTGCTGCTCAGTTTGTGATATAATGCTAGAGCTCATTAGTGAGTTTTTCTTCTTTTCTCAACCAAGCAGTGGAATGCATTTTCCAATAATGAATGATACCACTGTTGCATTAATGAATTTCACTGCATTGATCAATTGCCAAATTCAAATTTTGACATAGAAAATGAGAATCGTTGAGGGAGCAGAGCAATAATCTCTTAAAATTCCTGCTGTTAAGAGAGAGTCTTTCCCTTCTCCCTATTATCCTTTTCTACTCATCTGCCAGTTACTTGTTCACTCTCTCTTGTGCTGGAGACAGGAGACAAGAATTAATAGCTTGCAATAAATTTTCTCAACTAACAATTAAAAGATGAAATTGTTTTCACTTGTGCAAGTGATTACTTATGGGTTTGGAGGGAGGAGTTCATAATACAAAATCCTCAGAAAAAGTCTGCATTATAGAATATGAACAGAAAATCTCTGACTTAGAAAGGACCTTGAGGAAGAGCGAGATTCATCATTTACAGCTCCTTTTGTCACAAGGAAAAGTGGAAAGAAGGAAAATTCAAGAACTCAGTGTTCTGCGACTTGTGACTTCTGAAAACTGTTAATAATAGTAAACATTATGGCCTCGAGTTGGATGATCAAATCTCCAAGATAGAGTTTATCTTTTTTGCAGTTCACTCTGATCATTGAGATGGAAGCTGCTGAAGCACTAGGATGTAACATCTAAGCAAATTTCAAAACAAAGACCCACGTTTGCAGTTTACAGGATTTGAGAGGCCTGCAGAATCTTTGTCTTAGTCTGACTTTTTATTGCCATTGTGGAGGTAATGCATCATATTCTTGCACCACTTTTAAGGCTGGGACCTCACTCCTCTCTTCTGCAATCCTAAAAAAAAAAAAAAAAAAAAAAAGGCAAAACATCACCACAAAATATTTGTACAATTATTAGTTATTTATCTTTAGATTTTATTTTTAAAATGAGAAAAAAATTGCAACCTTAAAAATGTCAGGCAGAAAGTGAACCTAGAGTTCCAGAAAGTTCAAAATGTGGTAAATGATAATTAGAATGGACATTCTGACGTCTTAGAAAAGAATACTTTTGTAGGTAATCAAATTGTTACTATTATCTTTATAAACAGATAACACTGGAATAATCAAAGTATTAGCTGAATATTAGATTTGTGGGCAGCAGGTATTTTCTTTTTTGTTTGGTTTCTTCTACATGTGCTTGGATTCTGTAGGCTAGAAAATTGTAACAGGTAAACGATTGCTGCACTGTGTAAAATGCAAGTATTAATACTGAAATTGATGTTCATACCTACTTGAAAAGAAGAAAGTAAAATCCTTCAAGTCAGATTTCTCTTTAATTTTGAAATGCTTTACTTTATCTTCATCACAAAGTTACTGACCAGTGTTCCCAGTGCAAGTAGAAGTAAATCACTGATCACTTAAAAAATTTGGTGAGTTACAAATCTTCCTTGCCCACCTGTTCCAGTGGGCTGTATCTACTTTTACAGCAGAGAAATCTTGTCAATGAAACACACATGTGAAAGCCATTTTATAGTCAAGAAATACAATTTCCTTAATATTTTCAACAATATATGTTTACAGGTTTCCCTCTGAAATGCCTTGTTAATATATTCACCCAGCATTTGCTCAGGTGATGCTGGCTGAAGCTTTTAGAGGTGCTGTTGTTTGCTCCCCTGTGGTACCATCTGCCTGACTTGACTTGGAATGAGATGTGTGTTTTGCTATGGTCTGGTGTCTGTAGTTCAAGCACTCCCTTGTATCTAGCTAATGGGGGCAGACAAATCTTTCTGTAATATACAGTACTTGTTTTCTCTTGAGTCATGTGCCTCATAGGGGCGCCAGAAGAGAATATCCTCCCAAATACAATTCAGTCCAAAAGAATTAAAATAGCAGTCAGTATTAGTACTCTGACTACAAATCACAGAAAATATGAAATAGTAGAAAATAGTAAAAGCAGTTTGCTGAAATTAGATGATACAATTGAGGTTTGCAGTGCACTGCATGTTTGTTGCTTCATAAGAAGAAAAGATGAAGCTCCCTGAAGCGGAATTTTCTGAAGTACTTACCACTGTAGTAGCTAAGCAACATTACATTTAGTAATATAATAAAATTAACTAAAACATTCAATTTTTCAAGTACTATCTAGTTCCGTGTTCTCCAGGATATGACAATTATGTAACAGAGCCTGAAAAGAATTCTATCATGGCTCATGTTTTAGCATTTTATTCTTGTCCTTCACCCCCAATTATATCAATGGGAGTTTGGCGCTCGGGTGTTTTTGAAGATTCCATTAGGTGCGTCTCTGAATCTTCAGATGATGAGATAATTTTAAAAACTGACTTGTAGGCCATATGGCCCTCTGAGAGTTACATTAAAAATAACTACTTGGCTTTAATTGTTATGTTGCATTTTGAGATGCCATAGAGTAAGAAATTGTTAATTTGCAGCTCATTCTGAATACAAACTGACATGTATTAAAATTTAAAAAATATATATTATTATTTTTTTAAGATTCTTATATCTTCTATGCTGATTATGTTCCAGACACTTTCGTTGCATGTATTACAGGTCATAATTTGGTTTAAATCAGTGCAGCTTGATTGCTGGATACACACACTTCAAAATTTCAGGTGCATTTGGATAGTGTACTTGAAATATAGTACAGAGTTTTATTTACCAAGGATGAATTTACCTTCTTACAGTCTTTGGCTGGATAAAAACTGAACCTGTTGAACAGAAATTCTAATGAGGTTAAGGTTGCGAGTCTATATAAAATTTTCAAATATTTCTGTATAATCAGACTTAAATCATATCTGTTTTCCCCCTATTTCAGGGCTTAATCCCATCTGAAATGCACTGTAATGAAAGCTTTTGCTGCATAAGTAAATATGACTTTTAGGAATTGTTATTCACTTATCCTGGGTTTTACTCTTTGTGATAGTCTGTAACCAATAGTGAGAATATTTCATTCAGTGTTTAAGAATGATAGCTGACAAAAGTTCTCTTAAATCCACCACTTGCTCTTCAATTTGCCTTTATGTAGATAAAGTATTTTTCTATAAGGAGATGTCATGCTTCTTTTTGATAATGTATTTTATTAAATGTAAAGCAGCGAAGTTAAAGTTCTGGTTTAAACCAACAAAAGCAATGAAATTTTCCACTTTGTTAACTTACTTCATATGCTCAGTTAATGCCACACATAATAGGAAAGTTAGCAACTGCTCTAAGGCCATTACGTTACCTCTACAACCAGTGAAATGGTTTGAAAAGATATACTGAAATATTAGAGCATTCCATTTTTTTTTCTGTTAAAGCCAATATCATAATTTGTTTAAAATTTTTTTTAGCTACTTATATACATGCTTGTTTTTATCACAACAATGCAGAAAATGAAAAATCTTGTTTTTATGCCTTTTTTAAAGTCAAAACCAGTGGATTAAATCTGATTGGAAAAAAGAAAAAAGATCATGCTAACCTTCAATACAGACATGAAACAAAACCAAATTCATCTCTACACCTTTGTCTGTTTCTTATCTAAAGTCTATTCCTTGCACTTTGATTTATAGTTTAAGATTTTCTAAGGACCTGTTTCTTTTAGATTAACTTTCTGTGATACTTTTCCACTAAAAGCCATTTAGAGTGTATTTTTATTTTCAGTTTGGCATCTCTTTTTCTTCTTTTTATATTATCTCATACCTTTTTTCTTCTTCTTTGATACCTTATTTCTTCTGTTCTCTTCCTCATGCCTTTCTCCCCTCAGCTTTTATTTTTCCTTTTTCAGCTTGAATAACATTTTTTATCTTCTGATAAAGTCTTAATGTTCTGCATAGTTCTTTTCTTAAAGGCAGTCTTTCTATCAGCTCACTTTCACCAGCTAAGAAGTTTCCTGCTATGTCCAATGGATGCGATATGTACACTGCAAGGGTGATTTATTCCATCTTTCTGGTGAGTAGGCCGTGAAGGCTCTGTTACTCATTGCCTGATTAGTGAAAATACCTAAATAGATGTCTCATTTTCCAAAGGCTAGAGGTGAAAAATATTTTTCTAATTTGACAAAGAAAACTTTGAAGTTCAAACCAGTAAAACAGAAGGTATTCCTTCAGGTGTTTCTGATGTACTTTTCTAACATGGCATTACCCTACCCACTAGCAATTTGAAACTCTTTGCTGTAGGCTCAATGGGCCTGTGACCACATGGTCTTTAATATCTGTGTTGGTAATAACTAGTCAGTAATCAGAACATCTTTTTCAGAAATGATTGTTAATTTTTTTTAAACTTACGCTTCTGCCTAGTGACATAAGTTTTGGATAACACAGAGAAAAACAGTTCAACAACAAATCAACAAAAATCACACCTCACTGTAATCTTTATCAATGTCAGTAATTTCTGTCATGAAATTAACTCGCTTCCATGAAATTGACTCACTTTTGTTTTTGTTTCTGTCTCAGATCTAGGATAAGAATAAAAATCATTAAACAACAACTAAAACAATTCTACCACCAAATTTTTACTTAAAGATAGATGAGCATTAATCTGAATGACAGTTTGATTTCAACATTTTCTCAGTGTTATTTGTTGTTGTTGTTGTGTTGTTTTGTTTTTGTAGCAAGAACAGTCAGGCCACTTGATGTTGCTTTATGGTATGGCAGCAGCAGGCAGGGGGCAGAGTCAGGACAGCTGGTTTGAATTATGCAAAAGGTTATTCCATACCACATAACATCAAGCAGAAGGCTATAAAGCTGTGAGGAGTTGCTGGGTGTCATTGGGTGGGTGGTGAGACCTTGCATTCTCAGTGGGCTGCTGGTTGGCAGGCAGCTGTATTGTTAGCTGGGTGTCAGTTACCAGGTGTCAGTAATTGCATTGTAGCTATATATATATATATAAATTATAGAATGGCATTTTTGCTTACATTTTACTCTTTTTACTTAGTAACTGGTTTTTATCTCAACCTGAGTTCCATTTTGTTCCCAGTTCTTTCCTCATCCCACTTGTTGGGGAAGTGAGTAAAAGGCTGCGTGATGTTCGTTGGCCTGCCAGGTTAAACTATAACATAGACCTAATAGAGTGACTGTTATGTAAACAGAATCACATGATTCTGGCTTGGGTTGAAAGGAACCTCAAAAATCATCTTCTAATAAATCTCCTACCATGGGCAGAGTTGCCACCCACTTCATAAAGCTGCCCAGGGCAGCTACTCAACCTGGCCTTGAATGCCTCCAGGGATGGGACATCCACAGCTTCTCTAATTAGCTTATTCCAGTGCCTCTAAGTAAAGAATTTCCTCCTAATTTGTAATTTAAATCTCCGCTCTTTAAGTTTAAAACCATTCCTCCTTGCCTTAAAAAGTCAGTCTTCCTCCTGTTTATAAGCTCCTTTTTAGTACAAGAAGGCTATGGTGAGTTCTCCTCTGAGCCTTCTCTTCTCCAGGCTGAAAAAGCCCAGTTCCCTCAAAATTTCTTCACAGGAGAGGTGCTCCAGCCATTTGATCACCTTAGCAGTCCTCCTCTGGGCCTATTCAAACAGATCCTCAGCTATCTCATGCTGGGGGCCACAGACCTGAACTCAAGATAGGGTCTCACAAGAACAGAGTGAAGGGGTGCAATCACTTCCCTCTCCCTGCTGGCTACCCCTCTTTTGATGCAGCCCGGGATACAGTTGGTCTTTTGGGCTTCAAGTGCACACTGCTAGCTCATGTCAAGCTTTTCATCCGCCATAATCCTCAAGTCCTTCTCCACAGGGGAAGAAGCAATTCTCCCAGTCTGTATACATATCTGGAACTGCCCTGATCCACCTGCAACATCTTGCACAGGACCAGACTTCAGCAGGTGTTGTGTCTTATGTGAAAGCCCCATGAAGATGCCTTGAAAATCTTTGATGTTAATGGCAGTAGGATTTTGTGCTTTTTCAGCTGAATCCCCATCAAAAGCAGGATTCAGATTCAGATGATATCTGCTCATAAATGCCTCCATATTGATCAGGTATCAAAGCTGCTGGTATGATCAGTGAGTCAAAGTGTTAATAAACAGCAGCGCAACTAACTGATCAGTAGATATGTATGTTAGAATTAGCCAAACTATGCTTTCAGCACTTTTTGACTGTAGTTACTAGATCACCATTGATAACTGGAGCCTTGATACTAGTACCTTTCATCTGCATCATGCTGTAGGGAAATTAATGTGCAAAAAAGAAAGTAATAATACTGTAATATGTTTTTTCTTTTTTTTCTTTTTTTTTTTCTTTTTATATATATTCTTTCTCAACCATCAACAGCTGGCATGATATATGACACTGGATTAGATGACATTTTTCTATTCCCCCACAGTCATTGTATGGTCTTAGATATGGCTGACTACAGATACAGCAGATTCTTTAATAAAATATACAAATATATATATTTGTAAATGATATCAATTCTTAAACCACAACAAAAAATCTATACCAAAGAAAAAACAAAACAAAATCAAAACAACAACAAAAGACATCAGATTTTAATAAGTAGTATATAATAATGATAATATAAGACTGAATAATTTGGGGACTAATATGTGCCCAGTCTGAAATATAATAAAGCCGTAATAGATCTTAGAGTGACTCCTAGAGCTTGTCATCAGGTCAGACATGGAATTATTTAAAACATATGATGCACTAGAGGAATATGGTTCATTTACATGCTGTCGAAAGCCCTTCAAACCCGTTCTCTATCAGCAAAATATTTTTAGTGTGAGAGGTAGGAAAATAAAAAATGCCATTTAGGATAGCATATGAAATAGTGAAGCATTAATCTGATAGTAAATTTTTTAGGGAAAAAAAAAAAAAAAAAGGATATACACCATAATGAAATCACGTGAAATATTTTAGATTTAACAGTCTGTCTGGATACTAAGATAGTGATAGTAAGGCCTCCTGAGGACAAAAATTCTTGCTGGGGAAACTTCTGTTAATACCTTAGTGACTTCCTTCCAGCTATTCCACCTTGGCAGAAGTTGGAACAGTTTCTGAATGCCACTCCTTGAATCAGTGAAAAGGTGCCATAAGCATGTTTACAGAATGTACTCTTATCCTTGGTTTCAAGCATATGGTGTGATAAATACAGTACCTGCCATATGGAGGCTGGATACCACAGGAAATTTAACTCGTTAGCCATATCTCCATTTGTGATTTGATTTAATATGCACATACGTTCTGCATATTATTGCAGTTGTAACTAAAAGTAAGACACTTAAAGTCTGTACTTAGTTACTCTACAGTGTCCTCTAAGAAAGTTCCCTTCCTCCAGCTGAGCAAGTAGGAGTTCCAATAGCATTGTCACAGCTGGAAATAACTCTTTGCAATAAATCATGGCTATTTCGTACTTTGATGCATCATAGTGAAATGTGTTCAATTTTTTTTTTCCAAAGTAAATTCTTGCTACAATTGACATAACAACATTTTGCTCTAATAACTAAGAGCAAAAAAATGTAAACAGCTGTGCTGAAGCACAGTCATATAGAGACAAGTTTTTAAACTGCTCCTTTTATGGCGATAGTGTCTTTAGTTTCACTTTGTTTATGATGGGATGCTACAGATTTTTTATATGTCTTTGAATTTTGCTTTGGCAGTATAGGCAGATTAGAGTATGACATAACTGTTCAGTTAGACACTCTGATTAGTCTTAAAATTATGGTTGTTTCAAAGAGAACATTCAGCCTAGCCACATTCAGAAATTTCTCTCTTTTTTTTCTCTTTTTTAATTTTACTTGGCTGTATATTAGAAAAAGAAAATAAAAAAAGGCTAGTAAGTCTTATTATCAGGTGATTATCGTATGATTTAATGTTTCTAAATAAATCTGTAAAATATTTCTAAAAATATTTACATTTTTATGAATTAAAATATTTATTAAATAGACTTCCAAAACTACTTTTATTAAGGAACACTTCGAAGAAATTGCAGGAAACAAAATCCAGTGTAATGTTAATTATCTGTATTTTCTCAGTGATAAAGATTACCTTTGCCTTCTTCCCCACCTTGTCACATTAATTTCAATCTTACGGGCAAATGAAACTAGACTATATACCCTTTGATGACAAGGGAAGTCTTACCAATTTCTTGACCACTGAAAAGGCACATATATAATAGGAAAAGGTAAAAAACGCACAAAATATCATACCATTAGTAAGCATCATTGCAACACCAAGCATACACTGGTGTGATCAAATTTGTACAAAATATTTAGGTAAAAAAAAAAAGTTTTTGTTTTGAGGAAACAGATCAGGAAAAAAGTCAATGTTGCAATGAGTGAATGAAGAATCCCTCTCCTCTCCTCTCCTCTCCTCTCCTCTCCTCTCCTCTCCTCTCCTCTCCTCTCCTCTCCTCTCCTCTCCTCTCCTCTCCTCTCCTCTCCTCTCCTCTCCTCTCCTCTCCTCTCCTCTCCTCTCCTCTCCTCTCCTCTCCTCTCCTCTCCTCTCCTCTCCTCTCCTCTCCTCTCCTCTCCTCTCCTCTCCTCTCCTCTCCTCTCCTCTCCTCTCCTCTCCTCTCCTCTCCTCTCCTCTCCTCTCCTCTCCTCTCCTCTCCTCTCCCTCTCCTCTCCCTCCCCTCCCCTCCCCTCCCCTCCCCTCCCCTCCCCTCCCCTCCCCTCCTTTCCCTTCCCTTCCCTTCCCTTCCCTTCCCTTCCCTTCCCTTCCCTTCCCTTCCCTTCCCTTCCCTTCACTTCCCTTCCCTTCCCTTCCCTTCCCTTCCCTTCCCTTCCCTTCCCTTCCCTTCCCTTCCCTTCCCTTCCCTTCCCTTCCCTTCCCTTCCCTTCCCTTCCCTTCCCTTCCCTTCCCTTCCCTTCCCTTCCCTTCCGTTGTGAAATATGGGAGGACATTTTTGAGCTATGTAAGTGCTTATGATGACAGTATGAGTAATGTAAAAAATAAGCAGGTCACTATAATAAGCCTCATACTAAATTGAATGTTAAGTATCATTTCACATTTTAATAAATTACTTCTGTGGATGTCAGCACAATAAGGTAGTGGGTGGTGTGTTTCAGCAGTGGTGACAGCAGTAGTGGGTCACCTCCACTGGTGCAAATTTTTGTGTGTGCAAAATGCAGACTCTTGTTCATTGCTGGCAAGAATACATAACAAATGGTGGCGACTATGTTGAAAAATAGTGTTTTGTAAATGAGCATTTGTTGTATTAAATAGTGTTGTGCTCTCTCTAACTGTTGTATTTTCCATGGAAATCTTAGAATCATAGAATGGTTTGGGTTGGAAGGGACATTTAAGATCATCTAGTTCCAAATCCTCTGCTATAGACAGGGACACCTCCCACTAGACCAGGTTGCTCAAAGCCCCATCCAGCCTGGCCTTGAATGCGTCCAGGGAGGGAGCATCCACAGTCTCTCTGGGCAACTTATTCCAGTGTCTTACCACACTCACAGTACTCTTCCTGTTTAAAGGCATTTCTCCTTGTTCTGTTGCCATTATAAAAAGTGTTCCTCCTCAGCCTATAGGCCCCTTTCAGTTACTGGAAGGCCACTATAAAGTTCCCCCAGAGCCCTCTCTTCTTTAGTCTGAAGAGCCCTAATTTTCTTAGTCTGTCCTCATAGGGGAGATGCTCCAGTCCTCTCATCATCTTCATTGCCCTCCTCTGGACCTGCTACAAGAGCTCAGTGTCCTTCTTGTGTTGGGGACTCCAGAACTGGAGGCAGTATTCCAGGTGAGGTCTCATGAGAGCAGAGTAGAGGAGCAGAATCACCTCCCTTGACCTGCTGGTCACACTTCTCCTGATGCCACCCAAGATACGATTGGTCCTCTGGACTACAGGCACACATTGCTGGCTTATGTTGAATCTTTAATCAACTGACAACACCAAATCCTTCTCCTCAGGGCTGCTCTCAAGCCATTCACTATCCAACCTGTATCTGTGCTTGGGACTGCCCAAATCCAGATGCGGGACCTTGCACTTGTTGAACTTCATGAGGTTGGCATAGGCCCACCTCTCAAGCCTGTCCATATCCCTCTGGATAGCATCCCTTCCCTCTAACATGTCAGTTGCACCACTCAGTGTTGTCTGCAAATCTCTTGAGGGTGCACTTGATTCCACTGTCCATGTCTCCTACAAAGATGTTAAATAACACCAGTCCCAGCACTGATCCCTCAGGAACACTGCTTATTACTGGCCTCCACTTGGAAATTGAACCACTGACCACAACTCCTTGAGTGTGACCATCCAACCAGTTTGTTATCCAGAGAGTGATCAATCCATCAGATCAATTGTTCTCCAATTTGGAGACCAGGATGTGATGCAGGACAGTGTCAAATGCTTTGCTGAAGTCCAGAAATAAATAGAATGCAATACTTTTGGAGCAACAAATGTATGTTCACCTATAAACATATGGCATATTGAATGTTAAATTGCAGTGTTCATTTCTATTTGCATTTAGTTTATTTCAATGAATAACAAAACAACTAACATTCTTTTCATTAATTTCATTTCTTTACTAATGCTCCAATTCTGTTTTCCAAGGAAATCCCTTAAGTAGGAAATTTCATCTCAATTTTCCAAATTCTAACGTGGAAAAGAATTTAAGTCCAGTCAGTTACAATTGATTTTCAGGTGCCTGAAAATTAAGCTCCTTTGTAATTTTGCATAAAGATTTTAGTTTATTTATGACATTATGATAGCAAAGAAAGTAATAAAATGAGGCTACAAAAAATCTAAACAGAAAAAAAATCTCCTATATTTCTGTTTTTTTTACATTGCTGGCCTGGTATCAATGTTGCCAACATCACCTTCACATCAGCATGACTGCATATGGAAGTGAATACTAATTTACTAATTCACAGTTCAGCTTATTCAGTTTCACAGGTAGATTTTAATTAGATGGAAGCAACAGTGTTTCTGGACATTGCATATACTTAAATCCTGGAAACAACTTTTGTGAAGACTATATCTTTGTTTAAAAGAACATAATTCCTCTCTCGTCAACTATATATTGGTATAGTTCAATCCTAATGAAGAAAGTGATGATGAAAAAAGTCTTTTAGACAACTTGTAGTATAGCTATATAATGTAGATAATGTTTTTTTTTTTTTTGTCAAAGAATCTTAAATTTTTCCCTATCTTAACTTCTACAAATGACTGATCTCTTTCCATATTCTCTGCAATGACATTTGCAGTAAATTTAATTTATAATATTGTACCAAGTATCCACTGCTGCACTGTCATTGAGATTATTGAAATGATAGTTTTGCTAGATAATCTATCAATCCAAACTGCAGGACTTGGACCAATCTCGTCTATATTAAAATTACCTTCCCTGTAAGAAAGACATAATTCTTCTCCTTTCTTTCACAACTTTGCCTTCTGTTTTGAGTTTTATGAATAATTGCTTTCTACTGATCAAAACCAAATTCTAATATACTGCACACATGGTCATTGATCACCATAAGCACTAATGTATAAATAAAAATATGTTTATGTTTCAAACTAAAACTGACATCTCTATAATAGGACCTCATACACACAGGCTAGTACTTACTATACCATATCCAGAAAATGTGATTGCTCAGTTTCTGTGAGATTTTTTTCTCAGTTGAAATACGGACTCAACGCTAGTAAAATGTAGATATAATAGTATATATTTTCTGTGTAAAATAAAATAAAATAATATCTGTACATATATATTCGATTACTAAATTAACAGCACTCTAGTTTTAGACCATCGCTAGCCAGCAATAAGGTCTTCTTCCTCAAGCTAGTGTGCTGTATATAAGACTGTTTCTAAGATTAGATCACGTTCATTGAATTCTATAAGTACATCTGTTGCAAGCATTGGCTCAAATAAGATGCTCTCAGGGAGAGTAGAATAGAATAAAAGAGAAAAATAACGTTAACAAATGTTGTATGATTAAAAATAACTACATAAAAAAATACTGATTTCAAAATGCATCATGTTATAAATGTCACTTGAAAAGTGGATAGATCTTTGTCACCTGTAGCCTGTAAAACCTCCAGCCCAATACATTAAACACTCTGTGAGAAGAAAAGTTGAATTTATGCTAAATACTTAGTGCTTAGATTAATTTTCCAGAAGAATTTGTGTGCTTGAATGCATTCCAAGGTCCCATTACCCCCATCTATCCCATTACTCTCCCTTTTATATTTATTTTATCTTTCAGAAGTTGTCCAGGATGTTAAACATTTCCTTAGACAATGCCAGGTAAGCTTTTCCCTTGCATTTCAGAAAAAAATTCAGTGGAGTTCAGTGGTGCAAGCTACAGTCTGTGTAGTAAAAGGAGTTTCAGAGTCCTTCCTTCCTCAGCCCTGCAGTGTCTGCACCCATGGGCTTCTCCATTCTGTCTTACTTTCATTCTCTCCTCCTCCCTCACACTCCACAAAGAAGCAAGAAAGCTCACGAAAGTCAGTAACAGTCTTCCTGTTGACATCTCAAAGTTTTGGATCTATCCTTGACAATGGTATAAGAATATATTTTTTCTTTCTTGAGTTCCTGCCTGTTTTCTTGGACTTTTCCTGCATGCCTTTCTGCAAAGCAGAAGAGGATTTTTCGCAGTTCTGCTCTTACATAACAGATTATGAAAGGAAGGAGAATGGATCTCAAAAATTAATTCTAACTTTCCACTCATAAAAAGTGTTTGGTTCCTTTTTTTATCCATAAGGTAGTCTTGTGTCTTGTCAATTCTAATTGATTTCCATTCTTTTAGTCTTCTTAGCAGAACTTTTATAGTGTTCAAAGTACATCAACCAGATGTAAAGTCAAAAGAATTTGAGTCCTAGCACAGAATATCTCAAAAACAGCTTCAACTGAAGAAAAATCCTGAGGAGTTCTCTTAAGCTCTGCCAGGACTGAATGTGATAATAACACTCACCTTCTCATGTAAGACTAAAGACATTGCCTGTCTGGCATCTGCCTCCTGGTAAAGGAGATACCAAGTTGATTCCTTCATTCCTTTGCACTGAAGGAGGAACAGTGCACGTCAGCTCCATCAGAGGTGTTAAAACTTCAGGGAACATGCTACAGAAACTGCTTTACCTTAAAAAGGCCACTACCATTCTGTGTTGGATAAAAGTATGATAGTTGTTTCAGCACATGAGTTAGTACCAGACCTTCAGGGAGAAGTGGTTCTGATCATGATTATCACCTAGCCTAGTCCTGACTGTGTGTTATAGCTGAAAATCACAGTCTATATTCCTTCATAACTGGTGCACAAAGACTTTAAAGATTATTGTGTGCTCACTTTCAAGCATAATTGGATCCATGTTATATCAGGCAAGTTCACTTAAAAAAAAAAAAAAAGTTAATCTGAATAGCAGACTTCCTTATCAAACAGCCCATGTGGTGTTATAATTTGCTCTCCATCAAGGGCTTGAATTAGTTGCTAAATATAAACATCAATCACCATTAAGATGCCATAGTGCATGCTCTCTTGGCCTTTCATTCTCCATCCACAGAAGCGAAGTTTATTTCATTTTTACAGTCCCTGATATTGGATATACTAGATTTCTCAAATCACACTGGAAGTCTATGTGTGGGGAACTAACCAAAGATCTGGATGTTCAGCAAAGACCACAGCCCTTACTCTTGGCAACATACTGCAACAGCTGTTAAATATGTTTTTGGATCTTGTCTTAAATATGGATAAGACGGTGAAGAACTCACATTTAACTACTATATTAACTTAGTATATTTAACTAGGTAATGTTTAATTACATATTAACAAGATACCTATATTTAATTACTTAGTAATGACTTAACTTATGAAGGTTTTTTGGGTCAAGTATATCAACATAATACTGTGAGAATCTTCAAAATATTATTGAGTATTCTTAAATGCCCTTGCATCCATCCTTTTAGTAAGCCATACGCCATTCTACTTTTCAAAATACAAGCATATGTTCAAATTTCAATTATTTAATTATCTACAGAAATGTATTCATTAAGTATGCACTATTTATCTCAAATAACATTCCACACAATTATTAAATATATTAAATAAAATTAATTATTAAA
>NC_052533.1:119452011-119512011 GCF_016699485.2 Gallus gallus | reverse complement strand
CAAAGTCCTGTGAATCAGCAGCTCTTAAAATAATGAAAATATTTAGAATGGGTATTTTCTTGCATATTCTTGGGGTCTTTGACCATAACATTTTTTGAGAGCAGAACAATTTACATGCTAGACAGAAAGAGAATACAGGAGTAAATCATAGAATCATCATAGAATGGCCTGGGTTGAAAAGGACCACAATGATCTAGTTTCAACCCCACTACCATGGGCAGGGTCGTAAAGACCGCTGGACCAGGATGCCCAGAGCCATATCCAGCCTGGCCCAGGGATGGGGCATCCACAACCTCCTTGGGCAACCTGTTCCAGTGCTTCATCACCCTCTGTGTGAAAAACTTCCTCCTAAAATCCAACCTAAACCTCCCCTGTCTTAGTTTAAAACTATTCTTCCTTGTCCTATCACTATTCACCCCCATATACAGTCATTCCCCCTCCTGTTCATATGTTCCCTTCAAGGATTGGAAGGCCACAATGAGATCTCCTCTTCTCCAAGCTAAAAATCAATTTTATGAAAGATTATCAAGTATTATAATGCAAGTAATCAAAATAGAAAATGTAAATCTTTGATGATTAATGATTAACCTTTTAATCTTTGAAGGAAGTAATGTGTTATCCATATATTGTTTGATATTCTCCAATATTTATAGCAAATACTTCTGGATCAAGCTCCTAAATCAAACTTATTTTCAGATATATGAAATGTGTAACTTGTAAGTGGTCCAATGATTTTCAGGAAGGAGCTTTCTCTCTCCACTTAAAGACCGACAGATTCAATTTATAAGTCACACTTTATCAGGAAGAAAAATAACAAACATTTCCACATTTGTTAAAAGTAACACATCAGGTTATTATAGCCGAAGAAGATTACAGAGTATAGATATTGTGGTGGTGTTTTCTTGTTGTTTTTTTTTCCCCTATCTTTTCACTTTGTGCTACTAACAGCTTTTGGCATATGGTGTTTCACAATTTCTCTCACACAGGCAATCAGGTGGTGTTTCTTTTGTTGTATGAACATTTGACAGGGGAATAAGAGACAGAACACTCCCCTCCCCCAGAAACCATGAAAATGAAAAATAAATTATAGGAAAAAAATATTTGCAAAAATAACTCCTATCTATTTTCCAATATTTTAACTGAACGTTAAAATGAAATAGATTGAAAGGTACAGTGTCTTTTTAATCAAGCATTAAATACCTGTTCCATGCCTGAAATGGTTAAATGGAATTTTATCAAGCAATCTAATTATAATGTCAACAACAAACCTACAGAGAAGAGAAGTAGTAACGGTAAGAGATTTTAGAGCTCAAATAAATAAAAAAATTAGAAAATATAAACACAGTCTTAACTGTAAAGGATAAATTATATACTCAGTGTAATATCATTAACACAATATTTGGTAAATTAAATGTAACATAATGTCAAAGTAAATGGAAGAACAGAGGGAAAAATGTAATTGATGGACTAATAAACCTTATGACATTTGGTGACGGCAAGTCTCTGAAGTGAAAAATATACATAAAGAAGGATGTGTTTCAAAACATAACTTGCAAATTTATTGAGTTTCACTGAAACAGTAGATAACCACTTCTCAGCTCAGAGCTCATTTTTTTTACCATGTTCAATGGAGGATGTGAAGAATAAATGTCAGAAAACAGAACTAGTTCTCTTCAACCCATTTTACTACTCCTTTCAAGCCACAGGTTATGAGGAATCATGAAAGAACTTCTGAGGGTTATACTGTTTTCCTGAGCTCATAGGTAGTTTTATAGTACTCAAATATGTCTTTATTTATACACTACCTCTTCAACTTCTGTGCAAGGAAGTAGAATTTACCAGCTAAAAATATATTCTTTCTTCCTATGTCATGCCAGTGATACCTAATATGCTAAGCCAGAGAAACGTTTGTTGCCAGATCCTAGCAGGAGTTCTCTAAAGTACAAAGGATATTTTAATCCATCAGACTAATAGGTTCTTCAGTCTTAAGCATGTGAAGGGTATGAAGGAGGTCTAGACCTCCTAAGCTCCTCTTCTGTGATTTCTAGGCATTTCAATGGAAATCAGATAAAATGCAGAAGTTGCATAGCTGTTTTAAACTAACATATCCTTGAAGAAATAATTTCAGCTTAAAGCTCTAAATTTAGCATCTTGCCACCTCAGACCACTGGCAGAATGGCTCAGATCTCTTTATATCCATGTTATCATTCACATTTATACTTAGACACTGTTCTTCCCATCATTTTTCTGTCATGAAGAAAATATTTCCAAAGCACTTATTCACACAAATTTTTGGAACATCAATTTAAGCAATAGAGTTCTTCAGGAAAGGTAAAATTCTCCTAAATTCATAACATCACTGTGGTTGCGACAGAGGAGAAAATACTTTCTGATTCTTTAACTGGGTTTGCAGTTGGAAACAGAGTTGTAAAAACATGCTGACAGTGCTTGAAAATGCAGACCAACATCAGCAGTAATGGTAAGATGGCTTCTGGATGCTGTGAAAAACATTAGGGTTGTAGAAGAGTCATCTGTTCCATCTTATTCCAAGTTGGCAGTGTGCTTTGAAGGACTTTGTGCAGAGAGACTGCAAAAAGGAATAAATTCTGCATTGGTTTAAAACAGTGTATCCCACCTAGATAGCTTGGCTATTTCACAGCTTAGTCCATCCAAATTTACTTGACGAATTCTTTCTGGATTTACCTGAAAAGACTATTTACTTTTACAAACATTAAGTACAATTACTTTTTTACTATATTTTTTACATGACTAAAAATAATAATCTATTGAATTATATTGCAATTTAGGCGCTAGAGGGCCGTAATATAGAGTCATAAACATGGTTCTAAAGAATCTGTACACAAAATTGACTACTTAAAATGAAGGAGCAGAAGCAGATTAAGATCTGTAAAAAATTCTGAATTCCAATATTCATCTTTGCTTACGTTTGTGATATTCATTATTGTACTATGACTTTTACTTGTATGTTTTAATAGACTTACAAGAGTGAGGAAAGATTCCTCCTATGATCAAGAAATATTTGTATCTAAGAGGAAAATGCTAGTTTTACAGAGAAATCAAATGTTCACCTACTTAAGCAATATGGAATATAATGCATACTAATATATATATATCTCAAAAAAGTGAAACCATGTCTTTTTCCACAGACATTTGTTTACAAATCAAAATACATAACAATAATCTATTTAGATAACATATTACTCTTAGTATACTTAGAAATATTGCTTCCACTGCTAGTTGTTAAAAAGGTGTTACCAAATGTCAAGTAAATATCAGTTGCTTAGGCACCAAAATATTTGATTATAATACATATCCTAAACACAAGAGACATTTCAATGTTAAACTGCTTCTACTCTGTAAAAGATTGGACAGTTGAGGAATCTGAACCATCTCTGTCTCTGCCCTAAACACAGAGATAAAAGCTGTACCCAGAGCAAGACTTTGAGACACTTTGCCATCTCCTACAGAGCTCAGAGGAAAATGTATGCTAAAACAGAATACTCCCTTAAGGGCACCATTTTCCTCATGGTACGGTAAACATAAAATGTGTTATTCTGGTAGGGGCATTTTTTGCTCTTGTGAAGTGCAGCTTTTAAAATAAGTCATCAAGATGCACATGGCCATAATAACATCACAAGGGAGGAAAAAAATAACACTCTCTTCCTTTGTTGTTAAGTCCCACACCCCCAGTAAAGCTAAACTGAACAAAACTAACTCCATATTTTCAGAATTTTAAAAGAAATAATGTGACAGTAGCCTACAAGTGGTAGCGTTTTAAGAAAACTGCATAGGAATGAAGACCCCAGGTTCCAAAGTACATTGACAGGATGAAAAACAAGACCTAAGGGAAGAGGAGGTACATGCCTCTACTTAACACAAGACCTAGTGTCAAGCTCTTCATCTATAGCAGGAGACGGTCCCTCCTAAGGCTAAGTGCCTTAAATTGAATATGCACACTTTCAAAGCAGTGCTCTCTGGGGAGAACTTCATGAGGAAGAAATAATGACTTATTTTATTTTATTTTCAAGTAAAATAAAAAGTTTGATTCAATATACAGATTTTTTTTCCCACTCCTCTTTGATCTTTGAAAAGCTCTGGGTAAACACATCTAACAGCTCTCAGCTGTGTTTGTTTAGCTTAGGTAGCTGGAATTTTATAACAGACATTTGGAGGAACAATTGGATTTCTACTGCAATTGTTCTGAAAGAGATTAAACAGTCTTTTCCAACTAAATAGGATCTCAAAGTAGAAATTTAACTCTTGTAAACTTAGATTGGACGTAATCTTATAATCAGAACTACTGATGACTTGTTTTCTGTAGCAGATTCCAAATTCTGTGTTGATCACAGACAAAAATACATATACTCTTATCTTTAAAATGACCAGCAGACTACAGAGTTTCTCCCCGATCTTAGTTATATATGCTTTTATTTATTTTTTTCTCACAGATCAATAGATTATATTTTAAGAATTCTACACAAGTAGCATTCACACGCTAGGCTTTTGTAGTAACTTCACAGCTTTCTGGAATGCATCTGATAAAAATATATAAAAATGAATATTTCAGTCAGAAATATATTCTGAAGAAGGAATCAGTTTAAAAAAAGCAGTGGTTCTGAGATAGCAATATGGTGTATACAAGATCTGTATGCAGGAACATGCGTAAAACAGATTGAAATATGTGATGTAGAAGGGCTTTTCTGGCAGTAGCTTGGAGTGCACTTGTAAATCATTTCCTCTTTTTAGCACTTAGTCAGGTGTATGAAATGTTGTCTTACCATCGTCTGTTGAGAAAATACACAAAGCATATTATGTATATCCATGTAGAGATACATATACACACACAGTGAAATATAAAACATTTATATGTAAACTCATATTACAAAAATTTTTATATAAATTCAGATTTTCATATAGCCAGAAGTACATTCATGCAAACATGTGAATATAATTGTATATTTATCAATTGAAATAGAAATAACATATTATGTGTGTAGTTAGTTCTTGTAAATTATATTAAAATCTCTTGCATTAAAGATATCTTTGATCTTTTTATGGAGTCTGGCTCAAAAGTTGTTGCACAGTGAAAGTAATCCCTCCTTTTAGTAAATGCTGGTGGTAAACTTTCAGATGATGAAGATTTTCTCAGCCTCACCTGCTGTTGTTTAAACTAGAGGACAAGGTGAGCACCTCCATGTGAAAAAAAGAAGAAAGTGTCAACACAAGTTCTTCTGAGGTGGTAGAAATAGGCTCTTTCCCCTTCAGAATAAATTATGTCATAGCTTTTATTAAAATCAAGTGTAGAGTAATAGATATTTCAATGGATCTGAGTTCCCTAAGTAGATTCTATTAGGATGAAACGTTTGCCCAGCTCATAACATGGACCAGATCTACCTTTGCAGTAAAAGAACCAGACTGTCTTAATAGCAGATCCCGAGCTGAAGCACGTGAAATCAATTAAAAAATAATTAGAAAAAAAATAAATTAGAACACCTATAAAAACAGAGATCTACACCTAAGTTATATCATTGAATTTAGAACAAATAAAATTAACTATATTGTTGCTTCTCAAGGTAGAGAAATGTGCTAAAGAGGAATCAAGGAAATGAGGAAATAGAAAAAAAAACATAAACAAGACACACCCTCACAGAGTACAATTTGATGTGTAAGTTTCCTGTTTACATTTGTTTGAATTTAGTTTTGACATCATTAGCTTCTTTTAACAATAGATCTAGGAAGTCCAAAAATCTTAACTGAAAGTTTGTTTGCATGATATTTTAGAATAGAAGGAACACTGAACTATTCCAAATACTCTGTGAGAATGAGAAGTACTGCTGAAAGAGTGTGTTAAACTAAAACACAGATTTTCTATAAAATGGTACAGATCTCTTACCTTGACTGCATTTAGCTGGCATAGCAAAACCATATTCTAAAATATATTTTTCTTCTAAGTTTTCCAACTACTTGAACATGAGATTTGATCAGATGACCTCCAGAGATCATTTTCAAGGTCAGCTGTGATTCTGTGATAGAGTAGGCTTCAAGTGGAAGGATGGAAGAAATTTTAGCCTGAGCTCTGTTGTTTACATCTGTGATATCTCTCCCACTGGTGGAAGATAATGAATCATTCCGACTAATTCTTTCAAGAGGAAAAGAGTCACTGCTAAATTAAATTGAATTGTTCATATATATTTGGGAAGAACAAAGAGAGAATAGGAACTGTTAGGGTTTGCTAAATCTGATAGAGTTGAGGTTGCTATAGGTCTGCATCCCTAATTCCAGTGAGTCTGAGTGTGTATTCCCAGAAGACACACACATGTAGAACACAAACAGCTGGCCACATGGGTCAGCAAAAACACTCAGCACTTGCACAAAAACAAACAGCACCAGCAGGAATTATCCTGTTTCTTTACTGTCTGATCAGGATGAAAGACTGTTGCTGGGAAATATATATACATAAGAATAACTTGAATCCCTCAGCAGCTGTGCTTAGATACACAGTCTACCCAGTAGCTACCTTGGGTCCCCTCTCCAGTGTCTGGCATCAGAATGTGCAAGCTCTGAGGCTGCAGCCCCACTCCAGCTACTGGTACAAAGGCTACTTGCCCAAACACACATGCATAGTATGGATCCCACCAGTAACTGTCCACAGACCAGTGTGATACAGTCACTTGTCCCTGGATCTCCTGCACTCATTTCCTCACACATGCACACACACACAGGCAGACACACAGAAGTACACACATGTAAAAGAAGGCTTTCATTTCCATCCCTGGCTCTATGGTCACTTTGGCATTAGCCCTGATCCCTGTGGAAGTTAACCCCTTCAAATGCCTTAGCCCCAGAGCCTGACAGTTCCCAGGGTTCTTTTTCCTCTCATTTGCACTTCCAGCTTGATGGAAGTGATCACACACCGATGCATGAAATGTCACCATCTTCAGCTGTTGACATCCAGACACAGATCCCTGTTGTCTATGGTCCAGCTCCAGCTGGACCACATACACACATATGCACGGAATAGAGAGCCTTCCAACTTCCTGCTTGTTCACTGGCAAACCACTGTTATCTGCCACTTTCTCTGCCCTTAGTTATTTCCCTCACCATCTCATATTAAGGTCTGTACAGCCTTTCAGTTGACTGCTGGAGCTGGACATTCCTCTGACCCATATGGTTGAGGTTTCCTGAGGAGCAGGGTCAGGCAGATGCTCTCCTTCTCTGCCTTGGTTACTGCAATTTCCTCTTCAGCCCCTGTGCCCGTGGGCTTGTGGAAATGGGCCTCTGGTTGGCTGCTGGCTCCTGTGATGGGTCTTGAAGCAGCATGACAATGTATTATTTGGTCTCTCCCAAGCTGCTATTGCTTCCTTGTGTTCATTTGCAGATTAGTCTTTTTTATCACAAAATTTAACATTTCAGAATGCAATGCAAGGAGCCAAAAATTCATTATTTCTGTCATGATACACTGCTTCCCAAACAACCATGGACCTGCACCACAGTTTACAGGTCTTTGCCAATTAGCATGATCATTATAGATCCCAGTGTGTGAAATTAATATATCTTTAACACCTATATGATCATAAATTGATGAGTGGGGAGAATCATGCACTTATTCTATTACATTCAAAGCAATAATGGGTGATACAAGATCTTACTTATCTCATAGAAAAAAGTGGTGTTTCAGAGCAACAGAGAACTGTTTAGAGTTTTGGCTTTGAAAGCCCCAAGATCTACACAGAATAGAAACGGAATAGAAAACTAATGCAATGAACAAAAATGCAAACAGGTGTTAAAACAAATCAATGTAATCAACTTAGCAGCTATCCACGACAGATTCTGATTTAAATATCCATAATTAATGAATATTTATAACATTTATAATAAAAGTACGCTGAAGCAATTCATCCTGTAGCTAAGAAAGACATGGATGACATGGAACTTCGCATCTGAAACAGAGTTACAGTGTGTTTGCCAGAAGGAAGCACTCCTGAACTTTAACACTGTGGCCATTCAGTTTAAGCTGGAAATTCAAGACTCAGCAGCTAGACGGAAAATACATCAGTGCTGCTGTGTCTTTCTCTTGCATCCTCCAAGATCATAATATCAGCATCAGCTTTATAAAGATATACTTTCAATCAACTAGATTTAATTAATTACTATACATCTTGCAGACAATATCCTTTGAAATTCTCAGTACTAAATAGATCATAGAAGACAAATTTATAAGGCAAGGCATCAGTGTTCATAAGTAGGATGGACTTTGTCATACATCACCCTGAAAGTAATGCCTCCTGTTTACTTCTATGGAAACTACAATAGATACTAAGATCACAGTGACACTATTTGATAAAGCAAATTCTCTATTACAAAACACAATGTTTCAACATAGTCACCACCATTAGCTATGCATTGTTTGCCAGCAATTAACAAAATTCTGCATGTCATGCTCATAAAATCTGTACCAGTGAAGGTGACCCAGTGTTACTGTCACCACCACTGAATGACACTACCCAGTCCCTTACACCATGCTCACATCCACTGTTTGGTCTCCATAAATGTTCAGCAAAAATCAGTGAATGTCAACAGGTGCTGTTTTTTCCACATGAAGGATTTCAGTGTCACCCATTCTCTTGATACTTGCTTCTGTGTCAGAAACCATTCTGTCAGACTGCCCCTCTGCTGCCATCTGTCAAATGGCAACAAAATGTAATGGAATATTGGCAGGAAGTTTCAGCCGCTAATGCCATGCTACCAGCATCCATCTGCATTAATGCAGATTAATGCAGTATATACTGCATTAATCTGAAATAATGCATGTATTTATATTGTGCCAAATGGCACTGATCCCTATCTCCAGCTACTGGATAAATAAATACATAAATAAATAAATAAAAGCTTATATTGTTTTTGTTTGATTTTGTTGCTTTTGGAGTACTCCAGATAGCACTAAGATGTAGTACTTTAAAAATAAGCAGAAGAGTATTTATGAACAACGTGTGAAGGGTTCATCATCTTTTGTACAAAATATTTATTTTGTGAAGTAATGAAAAGACCTGACTCAGTGCAATTTGCACCTAGTTGCTAGCCCATTAGACAAACAAAAATGAAAAGTTTATAAGAATTAATGAATCACTTCTCATGGGATTTACAAAGTTTGGGAAAAGATGCGTGTATCCCAGGATTTTTAAATGTATATCTACAGCATAAGGATGCTTATTCTGGTATCTCTGATTATGCCACAGGCCTTACAGATAACTTTGAAATGATAAAATAGTCCAAGTGGGGAGCCAGTGTGTTTTTTAATTCTGGGTTATCCCTTGGTGCTAATCCAAATGATTAACATCAAGAAGTTAATACGGCAGTACCACATGCTATATAGTGGTGCCAGATTAAAGGCATCAGGGTGATATAATTATTATAGTCATAAAAGAAAGATTTCAATTAAGGGTACCATAGCAGCATGCCACTAAAAACAGCACAGCAGCATACTAATTAAACTGCAAAAATCCACTGAAAGCAATGTGGCTTATGCTATTTGAGGTAATGGAACAGACGACAAAGCATAATGATAACTTAAAATCCAATAAAATAATGCCAAGAAAATTATGATACAGCATATCATCAATATAGATGATATACTGTATACAATAAAGAACAAGTTCAAAGGTTATAGAGTTGTCTTCTGAATGTTATGGACATATTTTGGACAATATAATGAAAACCTCGAAATATATTTTTACTCTTTCTTGCAAAAAACAACACATATATCCTAATAACTCTTACAATAATATTTTTCTTTTCTTAGCTAAAAGAAGAAAATAATTATCGATTGTGTATTATAGAACCAAAACACCAAAGCAACTGTTAGACTGAATGAGATGCACACAGCTAAAGTAGAATGATGCCAACTTACGTAAGTCAATGGAAAAATCAGCTAAGTGAATTATATTGTCTTCAGTTTATCAGTGTGGAAAATAATTTGTATTCTAGAAGTTATAGATCACTAAGAAAGCTTCATTAAGAAGAAATTGAAAATATGGTTTATAATTTATATCATGAACAGTTCAAACCTAGTGATATGATCTGAGTGATACAAGCTGAAGTTTTGACTAAATAACATACAAAATAATATAAGCACATCATACGAAATTTCAACATTTATGAGGTTCTTTCAGCTTACTATTCAAAAAGGTAGAATATCTTCAGTTCTTTCCATCATCAATGAGAAATGAAAAAAAATGTCTGTTTATCTAATAATCAAACTGCTGACAGTTCTTTTCAGGACCAAAGACAAGACAATGGTAAACAAACATACTGAAAAATCCAAAAGAATACTAACAGTCCAGGCAGGAAACTCTTTAAAGTTAATTAGAGAAGCTCTCAGGTGATTTTAACACAAAGGTTGGCTGAAAGCTATGGATTCTATAAGTACTTCCTACAAGTATGAAATTATTTTTAAAGTTAAAAAAGCTAATTTATTTAAGATGGCAAGTATAAAAGCAACAGAATATCTTTAACCAAATGCTATTTATTAAAATTATTGTGTCTTTATTAATAGCTAAAAAATACGAGGGCAGCTAAGTAATGCCTCCTATTTTATTATGTTGGCCCACTCTCGTGTTTTTTTTAACTGTTGACATCCATGACGTCAGAGGCAGATGCTGGTGGTATGTCAGTAGATGTTGAACCTTCCTGCCAAAATTACACTACACTTTGATGCTGTGTGACAGATGGCAAGTACCATGCTCAGCAGCATCCTGCAGTGGGGCTGTTGGAACCAGCTGGAAATGGCTGTGTCTGACATGGGGCAACCCTGGCCTGTCCTTACAGAGGCTGCCCTGCAGCCCTCCTGCTACCAAAGCCTGTCCATGTAAACCCAGTACAGGTACTTAGATGAAATCAAGTAAAATCTTAAGAAATAGAATTAAAATGTTTTTTATAGTCCTACTCCTCAAATGATTGCTTTGTTGATAGCAGAAGGCCCACCATGTTGGAGAAATATTGTTAGACTGCTGTTAGGACTACCTCTTAGTTAACTGATGTTACACCTGAAAGAGAGAATTAAGTGACTTCTGAAATGTTATCTAGATGATTATTATCACAAATATCGCTGTTTCGTGTAAATATCTTCTTCAGCTGTACATGTTAGAAGTATGCAAATAGTAGTGTAAGCCATACCAAAATGTTGCAAAGAATATATATACTTGGCATTGTAAAAACAAAATATCACAGTAACAGTTTTTAGTATAGTCATATCGACAGAATGGTTACCTTAAAAAAAAAAAAAAAGTGTCTGTTAAATCAAAGAAATGAGATTACATATTATCTCCTCAGATGATGTGAGTTTGTGCCTTGATTGAAGGGCTGTCTCTGTAATGAGGACACTTCAAATACTTCTACTTTGATTCCAGAATCGTGTGCATGCACAGAAATAACAAAATTTGCAGAAAATTTACAAGAATTTCTTAAGAAATGATAGAAGGAAGCTGAGAGTAGTATCTCAGGAACCTTTGGGTCAGGTGATTTTCAACATTACTTTCAATAGTTACCTCCAGTCATTGCCTTCAATCATTACATTCATAGAATCATAGAATCGCTAAGGTTGGAAAAGACCTACAGGGTCATCCAGTCCAACCATTCATTCGCCCTTCACCAATGGTTCTTGCTAAACCATGTCCCTCAACACAACATTCAAACGCTCTTTGAACACCACCAGGGTCAGTGACTCCACCACCTCTCTGGGCAGCTCATTCCAGTGCCTGACCACCCTTTCAGAGAAGTAGTATTTCCTAACGTCCAACCTGAATCTTCCCTGGCGCACTCCAAATTCAAAGACAATCCTTGCACCATGTGAGACCAGGGATATCTCCACTCTCTTCTCTCTCAAAGCAATGATAATGAAAAGGGAGTTACAGCTAGAAAGTACTACCACCCTTTCTCTTTCTGTCTTGTTAGTACTCTTTTATTTCTTAGCCTAATGCACAAATCTTCCCCTTAAACTTTGTATTCTTATATCCAGTCTCTGTTATTACATCTACCCTCATCTTTGCCACAGACTTAACCTCCCACTACTCTCTGCAAATGTTCCTATGTGAAGGTTATTATATATTTTAAAATACTCTGAAGGCTCTTGTATTTTCTCTGAATTCAGATAACTTATTTTGTTTATAAAACAAAATCCAGAAAAAAAACTAAACATATTCTGAATAATCAGTCCTGAAAAAAAGCAGCACTTCATCACAAACAGAGGATTTATTAAAGATTTTCATGCCTTCCTCTACAGTTTACAGTGATGCTTCGGAAAAATCATTTCTATTTTTCTGAGTTCCAGCAAGTGTCCATTCAAGTGCTCCTTGACCTCCATGACAGTAGTTGTAACATGGGACTTAGAGGTGGTCTGGTATAAATCAAGAGGAAGAAAAGAACTGATAAGGATTGGAAGGCTTATTTTGCTTTCTTCCTGGAAAAAAAGGACAAGGCAATATGGAAAGATGGTGACATGGAAGGAATCAGTGAGAACAACCAGAATACAGAGACAACATACAAAATAAATCCTACAGAAACTGGGAGATCTAGAACAGGTATTGCGCATGCTGTTCCATTTTTTTTTATGAATGTGGTACTTAATATCAAATAAATAAATAATGGCAATGGTGAAGGGAAAAATACAATAACAGAGCTTCCCATGCATATGTATGCGAAACTGCTTTTATCCTTCAAGTAAGTTATGGAAGGTGGCCTCCTTTTCCCACAACTATACCTGCTAACAAGCCTTGATGTTTAAAACTTATGGCAAATTAAAGCTGCTTGAGTTGAAATCCCTGTAATGTTTATTTCATTGAGCTCCCATTATAAGAAATTCTTCTTTTGGGTGGGATATATTCCCTTTTTCATTTTCCATTTAGTGGTGCCTGCTATTTTTATTGCAACTTCAAAAACAGTTCAGCCTTTTTATAAACCTAATATGAATGGCTTAATAAAAAAAGAAAGGGAATTTAATGCTTGAGGAACACTTTGGATTAACAGGTTGTCGACGGTTTACGGGCTGGTCCGGCCTGGTTCCATGACTAGTGGGGCGGAGGGATTTTTTGCAAAATCCGGGCCTCTGGAAAAGGGAAACAGGGGACCCCCCCAAAAAAAAGGAAAAATTTAAAAAAAACAGTGGCAACGATCTGAGGAGAAACAAATTTACTAAATATAGTATTGGAATGCACGATAACACACTATAATACAATATAACTCAATATAATTGTTATAAAATCAAATATAACTGAGAGAAGGATTGTCCAAGAGCTAAAGACCTTACACTAATACTGAAGCCTCGCATGCAGTCGGGAGCAGCAGTGAGATGATCTGAAAGCGAGCACGATGAGATGAGAAGAAGGACCCAAGTCAGTTGACCTACAGGCCTTATATCTGTTCCCCTGAGCAGGAATGATAACAGTACTCGAACAGTCTTCTGGGGAACGTAGTTCTTCCCTTCCGGACAAGTACCCGGAAGTAGGGCATTTGCTCTTTAACTCCCAGTACACTGCATGATGTTATGATGTGGAATGCCGATAACCAAAAATCATAAAACCATGACAACAGTATAAGGTAAAATATAGGATCTTCATTTTTCTACAGGTGAAGTCATGGAAGTATTTTTAATTATATACCATCTGTAGAGAGTTTGGTGTTTTGAGAGACTTTAAGTCTTTTTAAACTGCACGAATGCAATATAAAATTCTTCATGAAAAATGTTTAATGGTGAACAACAGTCTTACTGAAAGAACTGTACCTTTGTTTGCAATTCTAGCAAGAGATGTCAAGAATTTAATGTGCCTTGGCAATTCACTGCCCTCTCATCCCCGTAGACAGAGTTGAGATTTGAGAGTAAAGTAGCATAGGGAAACTATGGAGATATTATCTGAATTGTAGCTACTTTGTTGATTGTTTGAAAACTACAGTTAATCTTTTTTTTTTTTTTTTTTTTTTTTTGCCAAGGCCAAGTTTGCCAAGTTTGTTTCTCCTCAGATCGTTGCCGCTGTTTTTTTTTAATTATTCTTTTTTTGGGGCGTCCCCTGTTTCCCTTTTCTGGAGGCGCGGATTTTGCAAAAAAATCCCTTCGCTCCACTAGTCACGGAACTGGGCCGGACCAGCCCGTAAACCGTCGACAACTGTACATCACAGATCTCCAGAATTAAGACCTCACTGGGAAGAAGAAAAAGTTAATATTTTGATTCATAACTAGTAATGTTTTGGATCATTGTCTTTCCCTTTCCAAGGTATGAACTGATTATTAGGAGGGAAACAATTTGGCTATTGATACATTAGATAAGATGGACCAAAAAATACCTAACATTTATAGAAAACCTTCTGTTTTTTTTCAAGTAAACTAAAGAAAATTAAAATGGAATCTCTCCCATTATAATTTTTAAAATAGACATGTCTTAAAATAATTGTATGAACAGCAAAGGTAATTTTGTAAAGTGTCCCTCAAAAGTTTTATTTTATGGTTAAAACTAACAAATATTTCAGATACTTACAGAGAAATACATAGGATCTCTACCTTAAAACTATTTCCTTTAGAAATGAACAGAATGATGTAATAGCTACATCTGAAAATAAAGTAATATTTAACAAGAAAAAAATGCACTGTTTCAATGATTTAGTGAGAAAAGCTACAATTATGTATCCTTCATAAATGATATCATAATTATAGTGCTTTATCTGATTCATAGAAAATGATTCAGCTTGAGACAAAGGAATAAACAATAATGAAACTCAACAATCTAAAGTTAAATGACTAAGATACTCAATAGCAGTTATATCTGCACAATAGATGTTTCTTTTCAAAAGAGTGAAGAAAATACTCTGGGACTGGAAGGTTTAGGGAAGTGGTAATGAGATACAGAGCCTTTCACCTCTAGGTCATTGAGTTCAATTGCATTTCAGGTTGCTACTGACTGAAATTTGCTTCAGCTGATGGCTATTCAATAGTCTATTGTGAAATGAGTTGGAGGTCTCAATCCCATCCCTAGTACAAAAGTAACCACAAAACATTTAGTAGTCAGAGCAATAACCCCTGCAGTTTGTACACATGACTCTTCTACTCCATGTATTCCAAAAAAATGTGAAAGGCCCCAAATTTTGGTGCAGTACAGGAGTTGCTCTACTGAAACTTCAATTCTGAAACAATTTCACACAAAGCAAATTGCACTTGTAATTAGCATGAAAATAAACAAAGCAAGAATGATTGTCTTGTATTACAATTTCACTGGAAGTCTGATGATCTTATGTTTCTCTGTAGAACCCTTTTTCTGAATGTTTTGGAATTTTGCACTGTTCAATTTGCAGTGTGCAGGTATGTACCCAACATGAGCAAAGAGGGGATGGGAGATTGTGCAACTCCGCAGTAATAGCTGTATCAAATGCCCATGCAGACTAAGATTAATAAGATCTGCTGCAGAACTCTCACTATATTTCCTCCAAAATTTCACATCATAAATTCTCCATTATAGATATTCTCAGGGGTACAATGAAAATTTAGAGAGTTGTGATGGAAAAAGTTGAGTTAGGGGAACATAAGAAAGAGTGGAAGGACAAGAAACCTTCAAGAAATACGGTGTAAAAGCTGTCATAGCTAGGCTGGAGATAAAATAATTCATCTGGATGGTCATGGCAATGTGACTTCTGTGAGTCACTTCAATCTACTAAAATGGGTTTTCACTGATTTGGAGTTGTGCTGTCTTGATTACTTTACTCTTAAATAGGTCTTTTTGTTCATATATGACATTTAGACTCTTCGTCAGGACTATTTCAGATGTCTGTTATAAATTGTGAAGGAATCCTGAACAATTAATATTTTTAATATCATTTTTGAAGTTAATTTACAGTGATCTCATGAGAAGAAACAGCCTCAAAGTATAACAGTCTAAATGACACAAGGAAGTAGTGAAGTAATACAGTCTGATCACAATATAAATATAAGTATCAATTGAGCATCTTCAGAAGAATAGAAGGAAAAAATAAGTGTACAGTCATTATCCCCATGGTTATTCACAGAGGTAGAGAAAAGCAAACTTAAAAGGGTCAAATGAAGAAGACACCATTCCGGGGAGAGAACACTCAAGTCCCCATGGCTGTGATGGGCTAAATTTTAATAAAAGAAGTTGTAAGATGTGGTTCCCTAAACATTTCCCAAGACACACTGGTATGAGGGCTATTGATGAAGACTAAGCCAATAGATGTTACCTGAATAATCAGAAGAGCTAATAATAATCTTTACTGTTGCTTATGTCCTTTATAGTACATTTCGGCTTTGAAAGCTTCTAAAAAAAAAAAGTAATAATAATTATTATTTTATACTATTATTTTTTTCAGGTTTTTAATGGAGATTATAACCCAATAATGGATTAACATATTGATCCTTCACAAGCTTCAAGCATTACTTAAATATGGATTTCTGTTATATAACTTTGGCCTCTACAACATTTGAGATGCATCCAACTTCAGTGTAGACAAATACCAATCATAAGGATTTTATTTTTCTGATCAATTTTATAGAGCATTTAATTTGGTATATTTGCTTGGAATAACATTGCATGGTTAAACTTCTTCCATGCTACTCCTGAACTACTGCATATTCATTTGAATCAAAGATTACTTCTAGAGGAAACTAAAAATCTGCTCCAAATCTCCTTCACAGAATAGAACACCTTCAAATAGGCTTCACCCCCACAAAGTTTGAAAGCAAGTAGTAATTACTTCAGGTGCTAATATTGAGACTAGTACTGTTTTATCTCTTTGTTATTTACCTGGATGATGGTACAGAATGCACCATCTGCAAATTTACAGATGATTAAAAAAAAAAAAAAAAAAAAACAAAACAGAGCTGAGTGGCTGATACACCATAACTTTGTTCTACCATTCAAGGGGACCTACCTAAGGTGGATAACTGGGATTGAAGAAGTCTAATGAAGTTCAGTAACAGAAAATGCAAAGTCTTAAATCTGTGGAGGAATAACCACTCATTTAAAAAGTTATTAGAAGCTACACTTTGAATATCTACTACAATAAACTTTTTTTTCTCAAAAACATAAGATTTTTGTTCATGAAATAAAAGTCAATCAAGTTTTATTAAATGTAAGTCCATAGACAAAAATTTTGTTTCTAGAAGACTGCTAGAAATTGCTAAGAAATGATACTGGTCAAAACACAATTATATCCTTAGGTGATTATTTGCTACAGTCCAGTGCTCAAAGACAAGACACTGTTCTGGATAGAACTGTGGTTTCACCTTGTACAGCTGTTCTTCCACACTCAAGTCCATCAGAAATTGAATCCATCAAAGAAGCCATCAGTATATTTACATAGTAATATGATAAATATCTGTATGAATTTTATAACTGAAAATCTTAACAAAATGTCCATTACTATATCCTTTGAGGTGCTGTGGATTTCACAGTTTCCATAATGGTTTTGTTCATTGCTGAGATGACAAAATCATTATCTCAGTAGTATAAGTTAGGTAAACCCAGCAGTAACAATGAGTTACAGGAGATATGGCAGTATTCAGTTGATGCATACAGTAAAGTAACTTTTTAGAGAAGATATACTCAACAACACGGTTTCAATAGAAGAGGAATTAATGTTTGCAGACATTACAATAGGAAAACAGAAATTAAACTAGTGTACGTCACTGAAGTAGTTGCAAGACTTACCCTCACTTCCCTTTCTTAACATGGACAGATTTTTAACTTCTTTAAGGAAAACCTACAGATAATCAAGAATCAAATAAAAAATATTGATAATATTAACAGTGAAAATTTGCTTACGTACTATTTCAACCTTCAGAACTGTAGTGAAATTAGAAAGGAGACATTTTTATTTTAGATAATATTATTCTAGATACATTTAACATTAGCATTCATGCTAAATATGAAATTCCTTTAGCAAAAAGAAATATTACAAGATCATTGCAGTGTATTAACAGCTGCAGTAGAATGACAAAAAAGGTCCTTGCTGAGCTGCCAGGCTGCATTTCCACAAGACTGCAGAAAGACAATTTACTTTCATATATAACCGACAATCTTAAAGACAGAAAACTCAAAATCCTTGACATTTACCTAATTGGATCAGAATTTAGTCTTAAAAATATACATGTGCAGGCCTCAGTCAAAGAACAATAAACATCAAGATGCATGATTTCATTCAAGCAGTTTCTTTCTAAAGAAGGAGCCTCTATTCCATATTATTGCCATTCCAGATGATTAACTCTTACATGTCTAATCCATTTGCTCCAATTTAAACTTCATTAAATCTAGTTCTCACTGAGTTCAAAGGAACTTCTATTTTTAAACACTTATACCATGAAACTGATTTGTTCTTATCAATATCATGGTTTGCTGTGTCTGATAATGTCTTTCACAAAAACCAACCAATCAACCAACCAACCAACAAACAAAAAAACTACATTCTTGAACATTATTTTCACAGAATCTTATACATTAGAAAGATTAATGACTTATTATACTACTCCCAACCTCTTCTGTTTTCAGGGCATTTCCTTGAACATATTGTGGTACATCTACAATGCCACCCTTGTGATTTTACAGTATATGCTACATAACTACTAACAAACAAAAAAGAAATAGAGATCTACAAAACAGGTCATTTTCTAACCATGAAGATCTGTATTCAGGAGACTATCATGGTGCCCAAGATGGAGCTGAACACCTCCTGTGGCTGCAATGAGCAGCTTAGATTATGTAACATCTAGTAGCACCATCAGACCCCAATCTGTATTTCCACACTTAGCTTAGTAAATTAAACTTTGCTATGAGGCATTCCCAGACACAGTGGCCAAAAGGCACTGGCTGACCTGCATCTGTAATCTTTTATTCTCCCCCAAACAAACAAACAAACAAAAACAAAAACAAACAAACAAACAAAATCAACTAGGTGGAAACTACCTGTATGGAATTAATCCCATGCTCATACCTACTTCCAAATTACTGCCTGGAAATTGTTTGCCAGGGAGCTCGCTGGCAAATGGGAACCTCTACAGTGGTGAACTAGGAATTTTTACCAAACATTTGATTTTAAATAAAGTGTTTGTGTTACTTTAATTAGGCCTTTTCCATTGAAATATCCCTTTCTCCAGCCCCTTTTCTCTGAAAACAAATAAACACAAAAATTGAACAAACAAACAAAATGGCATAAAAAAACACATAAATTTCCCTTTTCTGAAAGATCACTAAGAGGAAGGTATAAGCCTGAATGTGCAAAGATTAACCTTTACACCCCTGTTAATAACTTGAATCAATTTCAGTCTACATAAAGGAGCAATCATTCTTGCACACTAATTACTATTGAATGCTGTCTTCATGTTATTGCTGACAAATCATTAGTCTTTTTTTTTTCCTGTTGAGAAGAGTTGAGTCTAGTAAGATGATTTTATATCTCTGATAAAAAAACTAAGCTTTTCTATGAATTCATTCCCCAGAATATTTTAAAGAAGTTCAAACACAAGATCAGAATATTTGAGAAGTGATTTAAACTTTCTGAATTGAAAAAGTCTTTATTAATATTAATATCTGCAATAGTGAATCTAAATGTTAACCTAGCCAATAAATATTCAGTGCTCTAGATAATTATGGTGTTTTTCCTCAAAGCAATAATAGAAACTAAAATTGACAGCTAGGGACTAATGAGAGTTAATACTGAGGAAAGGGAAACTGAGATGAAGACAAAACTGCAGGTAAAAGTTATACATTCTATATGACAACTGAGGTTAAGAGAGAAATTACATGACGAAATTCAAAGCTTACATGACCCAAAACTACAAGAAGATATAAGTGAAGAATTTCACAGACTGAAAATAAATAATTGTTGAGAACAAAGGACCCAAACTATGTCATTATTAACTGAACAAAATTCCTATTAATAATTAATATGGCAAGTTTTGTAAGAACAAGGACTGCAGAATTTGGCCGTACAAAAAAGAAAGAAGAAAATTGCAAGTGTGTGAATTGCTATAGAGAGACCTCAGCTTTCTTGTATTTATTATTGAGAACACTTCTGTCTAAAGGTCAGTATTTCTATACGTGCTCTGAAATCTCAAACACTAAATTTGCTGCCTTAACTTTGTTGTGTAGATTAGGGCTATAGATTCAAGTGCAAGTTTATCTGAGGAAGTGTATTTGCATCATCTTACTCCTTGCTCACTTTTTTCCAGGATGGTCTACAGATCTATCCATTCACATTTTTGCACATAATTGGAACTAAGAAATTCAGTCATGTTCATTATGGGTATCAGCCTTTTTCATATCATACACAGCCACAGATACTTCATTAAGGTCAAAAACATTTATTCACACAAGCTGTGTTGTCACATGGCTGGTCAACGTCTGCAAAGCCATTGAATCTCTTTGCTCGTTGTGTTCAAAAATACAAACCAAGTACTTGAAGCATCTAGCCAAGCAGTGCTCATGTGAAGTAGAAAACAGAAGAGGGTGACTGTATCTTGTTCAGTATGCAACTCAAATCCCTCCTGTTAAAGAAGAAGAAGAAAAGGTGTCTTATTTGTATTTTTTAAGATTCCAATTTCTAGAAAATTTAGATAGCATTTTGAGATTTCAGAATGATAGGTAGAGGGACATATGCAAAAGCTTCCCAGAAGGATAGAGATGATAGAGAATATGAGAGGAGGTGTTTCACAAAATCATATTATCATACAATCACTAAGGTTGGAAAAGACCCACAGGATCACCCAGTCCAACCCATCACCAATAGTTCTCACTAAACCATGTCCCTCAACACAACGTGCAAACGTGTTTGAGATTACTGGGAGAGAACAATAAAGGAACGATATCCTGACCCTCTTTTTGTGTGTTTTACATGACTGCAACTGCAATAAAACAATTTTTTCAGATTTGAGGGTGAGGATGATGTTAGCGAGCATAGCCTTTCTATACTAACACTGTGTAAAAGAATATAAACGAGACAAAAATCTACTCTTTAATTATTTCAGGAAGAGGCTTTGAGGTTGAATTCACTGTAATATAGGTGTACTTACTGTTTGTTCTGATAAGGAATGAGCAAGTACAAATATTAGAATTATTGGACCATTGCTAAAGGAAGGCAAAGATTGCATGAATGTTATCTGAAGTTCAGTACTTTCTGGGTTCCGAAGTCTGATTTTGGAATGCTGCATTTGTTAGTTTTCAGCTGTTTGCATTTAAATGAATACAGCAAATTGGAAAACATGAAATGCCATTTTTCATCCTTCCTCATTAACCAGTTTTTTTAACAATTGAAATCACTTTAGATTTATCTGGTGAATAAAGTACAAGTAGTTAAAATTAATGTATCTCTTTTTTTTTTTTTTTTTTGTAAAAACAGAATACACTTTTAAAGATACTTTTTTCCACAAATCACAAAACTAGAGGTCTTTTACTTTTGAGATGATTTTGTGTTTATTCTTACGTAATTATTATTTTTAATCTCAGGCCAGCAGGCTGTCAAATATCTACCAAGCTTGTACTAACCAAACTTCAGATATGACAAGCTACTGATTAGAGCTATTCCGTACATCTGCAAACACTGATCACCCTCCAGACTTTTAAGCTGAAGAGAATGCTTTGTGGAAACTCCCATAATGAACTTTTAAGCTTGAAAATATTTCAGCTTTCTTTGAGCATTATGAATTTAGATGCTTCCTTTGCATAAGAACAACCATATATATATATTTTTAAAAAATACTATTTTGCAGCCAGAAAATTCTAAGAAATATTTTAAGAGTGAAATCAAGTTTCCAGCCATATTTTCATAAGTCTCTACAGCATAGTTTCTTCTTTTCTGCCACAATTAGAAAAAGTCAGCTGAAGCATTTTATTTATATAAAATAGTATATTAAAGTTGTCAAAGCTACTGAACATACAGTTAAACTATGAGCCAGGTGTAACACTTGCAAGATCAAAGCTGGCAGTCTGAAACCAGATCATGGGTCATAATTTGAGTGCCACTAATTTCTATTATAAAGGCAATAGATAAACTACATTTTGAAAAGCTTTTTGCTTTACTGGCAGGACAGATTAGGCCTTCAATTTATTCTGGGGTGGCAAATGTAGTTGTTGCTATAGTAACTGTGTATCTCTTGAACAGTAAATAATTGTGTTAAATGGCTAAGTAGCAAATAGGTTTGTGGCCATTCTGGTGTAAAGGAACTTGAATATGCTAAATTTTCTCATGATTACCTGCACAGTGGCTATGAAATGTCCCATTTATGACATAGAAATCTTTCAAAATCAGTGTCTTTTCAGAGATATTTACTTCTGTGTACTCGATAAATGACTAAAAATTTTTTTAAAACTCAAAAATTGAGCATGAATGTCAGTCTAATATGGACTTTTGGAGTATATTCTAAAGTTTTCTCCAAGAAGATGTAATGGGAAACTAATGAAAACACATCAAAAGATTTTGTGAGAGTTAAACCCTTAGGTTTAAAGATTGGATCAACTAATTTAACTGTTTGTAATTTGAACAACCTCAAAAAGCCGTGTAAAAGTCTGTGGACTTTTTTCTTCAATACATGTCTTCATTAGAAACGTATTTATTGCTGTTACAGGCAATTCATATTGTGTATTTCTATAGATTTGGAAAAAAAATGTATTTATGTCTTTAACCTACTGTCTACAGCCTCCACTGCTTATTTTCTATAAATGGATATCTATTGTATGATTTGATGATTCTGTGATTTAATTCAGTGCTATTAACCACCTTCCCCTGACACACACACACACACACAAAGCCAAAATGAAAAGAGTAAATTTGCAGTACTACCTTTCACAAATGTAAATGAGAGATTATATTTTTGATCCCACAGTGGTAATTTTGTGTGCTAATGTTTATGAACTAAAAACTTAAGCAATAATACATTGGATCATCAATAAAGAAAGGAAAAAAAAGAGCTACCACATGTGTCTATTATTAGATGATCAATCCTATGTTATGTAGCCTGTTGTTTGTCTATAATGGACAACAGTGTAGTACATTGCGTATGACATTGAAAACTGCATTATAATTTTTAAGCAGTTTAAGAGAGACATTTACTTATATTTTTATAATGTATGAAAAATGTGTTTATTTAAGCTTAAAAGAGCATACACAAGCTAAAGCAGCAGATACTTGAGATATATTTTCAGAGTTTGTAATCTTATGGGATAAGTAAATTCAAACCTTCAAAACTCTTATTGTTGGGATATTTTAAAACTCTGAGGGATTGCTAATCACAGTACATTAAAATACACACTACATTAAATTGCAGTAGGGGAATGACTTTTTACACGGTTGTAAGAGATTATTCTTTTATATGATTGACTCAAAGTTTGCTGAGGAACAAGTCCAGGCAAGTCCTGGGCAAAGGTACAGAAATCTTCTGTCTAGAGGACACTGATGGACAGGTCCTGGCTAAGGGTTTTGAAATCCTTTAAGGAGCACAGATGGACAAATCCAGGGGCAACAAGAGAGGGATAAGCTGCTGATAATGGCCGGGAAATGGTCTTTTGTGTGGACTTATCTCGAGGAAGATGGCCATCTCAGGAGCTACACACATGACTCTTGCTCAAACACCCAGGGATGTCACGTAGGCAGGAAAAAGAGGAGGATAAAAGAGGGTCCAATTACCATGAGGAGGGGGTTTTCTGCCATCATATCCCTCAGCATGACGGACTCGAGGTTTCTGCCATCAGATCCTTCACTACGGACCGTATGCTGATGGACTTCCCTGGGCCTGCTACCTGAGACCTGCTGCTTCCTCCCAGACTTACTCTGCGGCTTCTTCCTGGACCCTCCCAGTACCTGCACCCTCTCGTTGTCCAAGACTGGCCTCGCTGCTCCTGCCCTTCGGCCTCGGACCATAGGAATGTCGTGCAACGGGACTGCTGCCGGATCCTGGTGGTGACTATCCCCGCTTTACGCAATTCTTGCTTCTTTCTATCTTTTCTATCGCTTGCCTTCCCTTTCCCATCACCCCAATCCGTAATAGTGTCCGTCCTCCCCTTTCTTCATCTCCCTTATTAACGTTTGTAATAAACGGGTCGGACCAACATTTGAACTGTTGTTTCTTAATCTCACGCCGGTCATACATATTTCAAAGAACCTCCTCTTCCTCCTATAAATTGGAGAGAGACAACGGTCTAATAGTGATAAGACAAGGAGGAATGGCATTAAACTGAAAGAGTGAAAAAATAGATTAGGTGTTTGGTGGAAATTCTTTACTCAGGATTGGTGAGGCACTGGCACAGGCTGCCCAGGGAAGCTGTGTGTGCCTCCTCCATGGCGGCATTCAAGGCCAGATTGGATGGGCCCTGGACAGTTTGATTTAGTAAGTGGCAAAACTGCCCATTGCAGAGGGGTTGGTGCTAGGTGATCTTTGAGGTCTCCTCAAACCCAAGCCATTCTATGATACTATGAATACAGAATTACTGTGGGTAAAAGTGTCAGAAACAATTAAGCACAATCCCTGAAATTTGTATATGTCCATTATGTCTGTACACAAAATCTCTGTTTTAATCTCTAAATGTGTTGTTCTATTGGAATTGTCAAGTGCATGGGTTCATTTTGTTTCATTTAAGATCTCAAGATAAAATGTGGCTGGCTAACTAGTTACAACTTTTACAATCAGTTTTTTGTTTGTTTGTTTGTTTTTGGGCTTTTTTTCAGTAAAATATAATATCATATAATGACACCATGTTCTAGAACACTCATCAAATAGGCAACATCAGAAAAAGAGCACAGCAAATATATTTACAATTAATATCACTAAAAGGCTGTCAAGGGAAGCTGACAGCTCTAGAAACAGAATTGTGGATGGGATATGTTGACTGGAGCACATCACCTCTGCAGGAATTTGAGCAAAATTTATGAGATAGTCAGTGTCTCAATCTCAGTAATTCCCAGGACTGCTGCACCATTTGTCTAGCTAAATCTTTTTTTTTTTTTTTAGTAGACATGGGGTAGTAACAAGTAACATAGAAGTATAAACTAAAATTATATTGTCTCTAACACAGTAAAATATCTCTTGATTATGTATTGTAATTAGAATTATGCATAAGAGGTGCCAGAAATAAATACATATTTTTCAGCAAATAAAAATTAGCCAGTGAACAGGCAAAACAACCAAAAGCAACAATTTTCCAAATAAGATGATTAATTGATATGAATAATTTTGGTTTAACTTCTGGAATTCTTCCACCATCTGATAGTCTCATTACACATAGACAGTGACCCACAAAGTAGTTCCCACTATCCCCTTTGAAGACCCATGTATGTTTATATATTTTATACATATATTTATATTTGTCTCACTCGTAGTGAGCCAAATCTTTAAAATCTTATTTTGAATTAAAATTAATTTTTGTTCCCTTTTTGGAAGTTATTTTCAGCAAACTCTGGAGTTTTCCATACAACTTTTTTCCAAATTTCTTTGACTTCAATTAGAGCTGAATGAAATTAAAAATAAAATGATCTTTTGCCACTTAGAAAGTAAAATTCAATTGGTCCATATCAGGAATAATTCAAATAACTTCTGTTCTTATTATTTTATGCTACTCAGTCACTCTTAATATATTCCTTGGAAATATATTAAGATCACTGTATACTTCATTTTCATATGACATTGTGCTTTGAGGTGACAGTTGGTATGCAATTGCAAAAGGGTTATTTATTCATATTGAATTTAGTGTGATAACCTATTTACAAGATTGGCTTTTAATAAATGTTAAAACAGTCATTCCAGTTTGCTTACTCTTTGCACAAAAACTTCCAAAATTGTAGTGCTTAGAATAAGCTATATTTTATTAATGGAGAAATATAATTGTATAAATAAAATTTTGATTATTTTCCCCATTTTAAAAGTATGAAAATTTCATTGTGAAATGATCAATGAAAAATACTGGAGGCAGCTATTCTAAGTGGACACTTTTAAAAATAAATGTGGTCTGGAAAATTAAATTTTACTCTCTGTTTGGTATCAGTGAGGTTTCATGACTTACATAGTTTACTGACGAAGAGATTTCATGCATCTGATATATAAAAAGTGTAAACAGATTGATTTAAAATAGCATGTAGCAGAATGTTCACTAAATGCTTCAGCAGTATTAATCAACAGACAGTTTTAATAATTAAACTTTGCAGTGTAACAGCAAATGTTGCTGCTCATGTATATAGCAGCCATTATTTTTATTTAAACTCACTTTGTGTAGATCATATTTCAAAGAGGGAAGTTTGTCTTTATTTTGTTTCAGCTAACATCTGTTGTTAGAGATGATATCCTCTGAGAGGTAGCATCCAACAGGATGTGCAGCTGTTGAAGAAGGTCCAGAGGTGGGCCATGAAAATGATCAAAGGGCTGGAGCACCTCTCTTACGAGAAAAGGTTGAGGGAGTTGTGACTGCTTAGCTTCGAGAAGATAAGGCCCTGTGGAGATCTCATTGCAGCCTTCCAGTACTTGAAGGGAGCTTACAAGTAGGAGGGGGATGGACATTTTACACAGTCTGATAGTAATAGGACATGGGGGAATGGCTTTAAACTAAAAGAGGGGAGATTTAGGTTAGATGTTAGGAAGAAGTTTTTTACTCAGTGTGATGAGGCAAGGGAACAGGTTGCTTGGAGAGACTGTGGATGCCCCATCTCTGAAGGCATTCAAGGCCAAGATGAATGGGATCCTGGCAGCCTGATCTAGTGGGCTGCAAACATGCCCCCCTTCACCCCTTGCCTTTCTACGATTCTATGATTCTAAAACAACTGAAGAGACTTTCAGGGGAGATATTGCTGTGCAGACCTCAGAGACAAGACAATGCCAATGCCAAGTTTACAAAACAGGAAAGTGTGATATTTCCACTGCTTATATGAATCTTCAATGGAAAAATAACTTGGTGAAGCATGGTACAAGTACAGTCTAGGCAGCATTAGTCAGAACCTGAGAACTAATCGTGGTCTTTCCCTTGTAGCTGTATACATTTACATTTTCAAAGGAGGCTTTATTTCATCAAAGCCTGTGCAACCATCCTCTCGTGTTTCAATTTTAGGTTCATACATTTCCTAGTGTTTGTTTTTGTTCACTTCATTCTCTTTCAACTACTTTTATCCTGGTGAGAGATTGAATTTAAACTTGAGAGAGAGCATACATGACTACTGTTTCTTCTGATTTCCAAAGAAAATCATACTTACACATTCAGTGGTATGTCTCTTTCTGTCCACACATACACAGTAACTTCTGAAAATGCTGGTCAATTCAAATTAATCTGATAGGAAGCAATGATCCCAGAGGAATTAACAGCCTGTAATTCTAATGAAAATGAGTATTTGGTTAAAAAAGAGTCATTATTAGTGCATAATACAAAAGTTGTTAATATCCCCAGTTTGGACAAACTCCAACCAGGAGTCTTATCTCATTAGCCACCACAGAATTAACAACATAATATATATACATAACAAACTATGGCACTGCTGTTTTGATGTTTTTATTTGTTTGCTTAATTGGTTGGTTTCTGGGATAGATTTGTTTTGCTTTATTCATGACTATTTGAATCCTAGACTTTTGTGTTAATCATTAATCATCAAACATGGAACACACAGAAGTGTTTTTATGGACTTTTCCAGTCATAGAATCACAGAATCACCAAGGCTGAAAAAAGCATCCAAGATCATCTAGTCCACCTACCACCACCATTTTCTCACTAAACCATGTCCCCATCTAAATGTTTCTTGAACACCTCCAGGGATGGAGACACAACCATCACTCTGGGCAGCCCTTTCCAGCATCTGACCACTCTTTTGGAGAAGAAATTTTTCCTAATATTCAACCTGAACTTCCCCTGGTGCAACATGAAGCCATTCCCTTTACTCTTATTGCTAATTACATGGGAGCAGAGGCCGACTGTCACTTCACCGCAGCCTCCTTACAGGTAGTTGTAGAGAGCAGTAATGTCACCCTTGAGCCTCCTCTTATCCAGACTAAACAATGCCAATTCCCTCACTTGTTTCTCATGAGGCTTGTGCTCCAGAACCTCACCAGCCTTCTTGCCTTTCTATGTACATGCTCCTGGGACTTGATGTCTTTCTTGTAGTGAGAAGCCCAAAACTGAACCAAGTACTCATGGTGTGGCCTCATCAGAGATGAGTACCGAGCCATGATCACCTCCCTAATTCTGCTGGACACTATTTCTTACACAAGCCTGAATGCCATTGGCCTTCTTGGCCATTTCGGTACAGTATTAACTCATGTTCAATCTAGCAACAATCAACACCCACAGGTCCATTTCTTCCACACAGTCTTCCTGCCACTCTGCCTCCAGCCTGTAGTATTGCCTGGGTTTGTGCAGGACACAGCACTTGGCCCTGTTGAACTTCACCCCATTGGCCTTAGACAATGATCCAGACTGTCCAAATCCCTCTGAAGGGCTTTCCTACCCCCAGGCAGATCAACACTTCCTCCCCACATGGTGTTGTGGAAAAAAAGAAGTTTTCAGTCTTTTCTCCTAAAGTCCTAGTCCATTTGAAAGCCTCTCTCTTGAGTTTATTTCTTGTGCAAACTCCTATAAATGTGATGAAAAGTCTCTGCCAGAAACTAACAAATAATTTGTTTGTTCTGTGGCTTTTTTCTTTCCAGTGTGCACTTTGTGGACTTGTATGCCATTCTGTTTCCTGTGGAGTGAATACACTGACAAGTTATTTCTTTTTCTATCTGAAATTACTTAAATATACTAAGGAAAAAAAAAAAAAAAGATTAAAACAGCTAACTTATTTCCATATGACCAAACTCATATCTCTCACAAAATCTTATTTCAAAGAAATGCCATTAATAAAAAAAATTCAGGATATGGACAAGGCAGCCACAGTAGTCTGCATGGCAGTCAATAAAAGCTTCTGCAAGTTTGTGGAATTTTCTTAGAAAATAAGATGAACACTCCTTCTGGCAAATTGCCACTTATTGAGAACTTCAGAAAAGCAGTGGAAAGGTTTGCTGTTTGTGAGAAACATGCTCAAGATCAAAAATTTCTAATCAGGCAAAGATCTCTGAAGAGCAGTTTATTCATTATTGCAATAATGGGCACACACCCCCTACTGGCAAGGGAGAAATTGTGCAACTAGTCGGTGAAATCCATCCATTATATACCCTGGGTTTGACGCAGATAAAGACTCTCTTGGTACTCATTGGTTGAGCATCTCAGGCTCACGGTCATGGAACGCTGTTGCTACATTACACTTCCATAGCTCTACATTATACTTCCATACAATGTCTGTTACCAAACCATTGTCTTTGGGTATGTTCTGTGCTTTTTACGGTGATAGGAGGGCAACAACAATCTCCACACTAGTTCTGTCCTGTACCAGACTAGAAAGAAAAACAAAACAAAACAAAACATTTTCTACAGTAAATTCTTAAAGTAATTTTAGATTTGTTTGAATTAAAACTCTAATGTGCTTTTAGAAACTTGGAAAACAGTCTTGTTGGGTCCATGCAACTTAGGGAACACAGTGGCAATGCCAACTGAGAGTAAATCTGGGTATTAGCACTTATTTAAGAACCATGTTTAGAGCTATTATGCTACTTGATTATCTCACATTCACTTGCTCTGTTTGTCTTCATACTTACATTCTCTAAATCACAATCTGTCTTTCACCCAAGAAGGTCAGTAGATCAATACTGGTCAAGAATGGCTGTGCAAACCTATAAATGCTGTGCAGGTTTCATACACATGGCACCTGCTCACAGTGACCAGTCACAAGTGTTACTGCCAATGTCCCTGGGTCACCATGAATCTCTTCCATTTGCAGGACCTTCTCTCCAGATTCCAGTTTTCATTATCTAAATACTTTATGAGAAGAAACACAGCACATGACCAATCTCTTAATCCTATTACTACCCCATACTTTATTAATTTGAAGATTCAGTATTGTATCACAGCTGCTTAGTCCAGCTGTCAACAAAGCTTACAGCTGTACTGGTTGTAGATGGCTAGTATCAAGCTTAACTGTGGAGTTTTGAACATCCAATTTAACCTTCCTACAGGAAGGATGTGGAGTGGGTCCAGAGGAGGGCCACTAAGATGATCAGATGGGTGGAGCATCTCTCCTATGAGGAAAGGTTGAGGGAACTGGGCTTGTTTAGCTTGGAGAAGAGAAGGCTCCGTGGAGACCTCATTGTGGCCTTCCAGTACTTGAAGGGAATATAAACAGGAAGGGGAATGGTTGTTTATGAGGGTAGATAGTGATAGGACAAGGGGGAATGGTTTTAAACTGGGACAGGGAAGGTTTAGGTTGGATATTAGGAAGAAGTTTTTCACTCAGACGGTAGTGACACACTGGAACAGGTTGCCCGAGGAGGTTGTGGATGCCCCATCCCCAGAGGCATTCAAGGAAAGGCTGGATGTAGCTGTGGGCAGCCTGATCTAGTGGTTGGCGATGCCGCACATAGCAGGGGGGTTGAAACTCTATGGTCATTATGGTCCCTTTCAACCCAGGCCATTCTATGATTCTATGATTTAACATTAATGACTAAATGCCCAAATGCTCAGCTCCCTGTAAGTGTTCATGTCTTCATTTTTTACCTGACATATCACTAAACACTCAAGCAGAAATTCTGAAAGGATAGAACACCCAATTTTCCCAGTACTGAGTAAAAGTTCAAGAATGGTACAAATGAAATGCTTTGTAAAATATAACAAGATATACTATGTTATGGGTATGATAGGAACCTTAAACACAGAAATGTGAATAGAAGAAAATAAAGTCAAATGCTTTGGTAAATAACCAGGAAAACCTGAAATGTTACAAAATAAGTGGTAAGGACATGGGATGGTAAGAAGAGAATTTTAGTAAGATTTCTCTGTTATAGAAATATATACAATATAGAATCTATAGAAGTCACAAATTACACAGGTCACTCTGAAAGTAATGCTTCCTGTTTGTTGCCTTGGAAACTATAACAGATACAAAGCAGAATAACACTATCTGGTAGAGCAAATTCCCCCACGCAAAACTGTTTTCCAACACTCACTACCACTAGCTATGCATTTTCGCCAGAGATGAGCAAGTGCCTGCATGCCACACTTTTAAAAATATGTACCACTCTCACTGTCAGCACTGCTGAAACACACCACTCACTGCCTCATGGTGCTCACATCCACTCTTTGGTCTCCATAAACATTCAGCAAGCATCAATGAATGTCAGTGGGTGCAATTTTTTTTCACATGGAGGAATTCAGTTACTCATCTTTGCTTTATACACAATTACATGTCAGATGCCATTTTGTTAGACTGCCTCTCTACTGCCATCTGCTACACAGCAAAAAAAAATGGAATGGAATGGAATATTGGCGGGAAGGTTCAACCTTTACTGCCATACCACCAACAACCACCTCTGATCTAGTGGTCCAAATTATAAAATAGGAGGCATTACTTTTGGAGCAGCCCATGTATGTAGTGCAAGTAACCAGTCTATGCTCAAGCATATACAAATAAGAATAGTCTTGGACTGGAGTATAGGACAGGCATTTACTGATAAAGTATTCAAGGTACGATAATATATTTTGTTTTATCAGTACAAAAATAACGTTTCTCATCTTAGATCAAGGGTTTGAATTCTTGTTAACTGTTGTATTAATTTGTTCCAAATATGCATGATATACAATATTTTATGCTAGCTATGAAATACTTCATTTTCCTCTGAAGAAAGACTTATTGACAACTAATGTGTTACATCTTTTTTGTATATATCCAATCATGATTTCCAAAGATTCCTTTGTGTATAATGACATGGAAACCTGAAATATGAAATTCTCTGCTATAGAGTTTTAGAAATAAACAAAATCCAGTGTGGTTAGGACCTGTAGTTTTGCAAATACTGGAACAATCATAAAGCAGTATTATAAATCACAGAGTCAGGAGAGAGATCTTGTAACTAATGATTAGAACTACATGGCTAGGAAAAAATGTAACATAAATATTCCAGGAGGCCTGAGATTATCTGATTACCTGAAAACACATGGAAAATTACCAAAATCTTTGTAAAAAAACCTTCCGTCTCTCTTTCAATGGATTCAGTGTTTAGCTTCCCCCCCCCCCCAAGCTTTTTGTCTTGTCCCAATATTAACCAAAAACCTTCTAGAACATTTAATTGTACCTTCACCATAAGCCAAACTGACAAATAGATTTTATCATCACACTAAAGGCGCTTAAAATCATCCTAAAATTGTTCTTCTAGACCCTTGTGTATTCCTAAAACATTAGGTAGGGAGACAAGATAAAATGCAGTTAACCACAATATAGAAGTTTCAGAACAGAATTGAATTGCCCAATAGTATAATCTCCAAAGTCTCATAAAGAAACTAATGGAGCTATTCAAGAAGAATTCATTAATTTTTGCTAACAAGTTAACATTTGCCAAATAAAGGACATTGGAGAGAAATAGTGAGTGATATTTCACAATGGGAGCTGATCGTCATCAAGAGCAATTAAAAAATTACTAACTCAGAAACATATGCCTAATAAACTTGTCTAAACTAAACCTATTATAATTTTAAAAATGTGATGCATGATTTTGAAGCAGATTGAAAGTTTAACATGTGCAACTCCTGAGAGGTTGTTTACTGAGTGGGCTCTGTGTTAAAACTTCCTGAAGAATAAACAGATTTCAAAGCCTTCTGAAGAGACTACTTGATTGCCTCTAGCTCACTAATTCTCATAGGTCTTTAAAAACACAAGAAAAATGTAAAATTAATCCACAGACTGCAAAACTGGCTTTCTCTGTTATTTTCAAGATTATTCAATCCGAATGAAATGTAAGGGGAAGATGTTTATAGGGCTAAATATGAAGAGAAAATAATTGTACAATGGCAAGCATAATTTTATCTACTTAATGATGAGAAATACTGAGGAAAAGCAATATAAACAATTTTGTATATAGGTATGTTTTGAAATAAGTATGTTTTGAAATATGCTTCGGGAATTAAAAAAAAATATCTAAAAATAAACAATAAAAAAGAGCAAGGCAACAATATAGCCAATTTATCAAATAGGAAAAAAAGGTTGATAAAACTTTGGGTTCAACAGAAAATGCACTAAAACCATAACTTCAAGCTAAATGTTGCTTTGCGTCACTTCATGTTATTAAAGAGTGCAGCTATGCCACACAAATGACTGAGGAACCTTAAATTGATCTGCCTCAAATTAATGAAGACATTTACTGATATTTTACAATTCATTCTACTTTCTTTTTTTTTAGTACGTTCTACAATAAAGAGTCAAGTCAAAGACAAAATAAAAGAAAGTGTGTAAATACACACTAGTTCAAGAAAGCGTATTTGAAAATACTGTTTTCAAAGATTTCTAATTCCTACAACATAAAGTTATTTTCACTGCATTATAATCTAGATTCATTCTATCAGTATAGCTCTCCTCCTTACAACACAAATGTTAGCTCTAATTTGAGAAATATATTTACAAAAAAAATTATTATCAGTTGTAAAATGTGCTTAAACATCTCAGGGATAGTGGGCTTACAGATAACTCCATAGGGAATTTGCAGGCTAATTGGGAAATTGTACACAGATTTCCATAAACAATAACCCTGATATAGAAGCTTTTCAAATGGAGAAACCTCTGGGATCTATTCTTAGACATCTATTTTTATTCCTTTCTCTTCAGTGTTTTGTTTATTAATTTTTAAAATAAAGACACAAGAAAAAGCAGACATTGTAAGTACCAAGAAATATGTAATTATTGATCAATAAACAATTCAGCAGTTCCTAGAACATACTCAGATAACCTTTGACAATAAAAAAACTACAGTATGTATGAAATACAAATGTTAACAGATATTTAACATTCTAGACAAAAACATGCATACGGGTAATGTTGACTTACCAGTCTTAACTTTGTTCAAAATTAATTCCACAGGTCATAGACTTAAAAAATACTAGAGAGCAAAAGCAGAACACAACAAAGAAATGTACATTGAAAAAAGCAACAGTAATAAATAAAATGAAAACTAGAAAACTGAATAGATAATATTTGAGTAAATAGAATGGCAATATTCTTTCAACTCCCAACATAGCAAATACTGACTCTGAAATCTAATATCATTTAATGCAAGCAATATACATAAATGTTGCTCAAAGTCATCCTGTATTATCATCTCTATGGTGTAGCACTACACTGAAATAAAGAAAATATCCTCTATAGTTCTCAACCTTGTCACATATTTGTTATTTCATTTCTTCAAAAGTTCCTCCAAAACAAAACAAAACAAAATAAAACAACAACAACAACAAAAATATTCAAGAAAGGTAGCAATATTTCCAGGGCAGTAAAATATTCAACTCCCCATATTTTTTGAAAAGAGTAACAGGTTACAAAATAACATAATTCATGTAGTAAATCTGGTCCTTGCATTACCGTACTTTTGTTGGAGCTACCATCTCAAAGTCATTGTTTACGTGAAAAAAAAAAAAAGCAACTAAATATCAAGGATCAGTTAGACAAATGTATGTGTCTCATTTTCTGCAAAACAAATTTTTACCAACTATGTCCCACATGGCCTTTAATTATGTATTATGACATCTTTGATTTAGATTATTGGTGGTGTCAAGTCTAACTTTAACAAGGTGTAAGGAAGGATAACCAGCAATGAGGTGATTCTAAAATGAAATTAGTATCAAAAAGGATCTTTATTTCACCTACCAGACTACAGAAAAAAATAAACTCTGAATATTCTGTTTTTGTCATGGGTCCAAGGCCCAGAGAGTGGTGGTGAATGGAGTTAAATCCAGTTGGCAACTGGTCATGAGTGGTATTCCCCAGGGGTCGGTGCTGGGGCCTGTCCTGTTTAATATCTTTATTGATGACCTGGATGAGGGCATTGAGTACACCCTCAGCAAGTTTGCAGATGACACCAAGCTGGCTGGAAGTGTTGATCTGCCTGAGGGTAGAGAGGCCCTACAGAGGGATCTGGATAGGTTGGATAGCTGGGATGAAGCCAATGGGATGGAATACAACAAGACCAAATGCCGGGTCCTGCACTTTGGCCACAATAACCCCAGGCAACGCTACAGGCTTGCGGCAGAGTGGCTGGAAGACTGTGTAGAGGAAACGGACCTGGGGGTGTTGATTGACTCTAGACTGAACATGAGCCAGCAGTGTGCCCAGGTGGCCAAGAAGGCCAATAGCATCCTGACTTGTATCAGAAATAGTGTGGCCAGCAGGCAGAGGGAAGTAATTGTCCCCTGATTCTCAGCACTCGTGAGGCCACACCTTGAGTACTGTGTCCAGTTTTGGGCCCCTCACTGTAAGAAAGACATCGAGGCCCTGGAGCGTGTCCAGAGGAGGACAACCAAGCTGGTGAGGGGTCTGGAGCACAGGCCTTATGAGGAGCGGCTGAAGGAGCTGGGATTGTTCAGTCTAGAGAAGAGGAGGCTCAGGGGAGACCTTATAGCTCTCTGTAACTACCTGAAGGGAGGTTGTAGTGAGCTGGGGGTCAGCCTCTTCTCTCGGGTGACTAGAGGGAATGGCTTCAAGCTGCGTCAGGGAAGATTCAGGCTGGACATTAGGAAATACTTCTCTGAAAGGGTGGTCAGGCACTGGAATGGGCTGCCCAGAGAGGTGGTGGAGTCACCGATCCTGGTGGTGTTCAAAGAGCATTTGGATGTTGTGTTGAGGGACATGGTTTAGCGAGAACCATTGGTGAAGAGCAAATGGTTGGACTGGATGATCCTGTGGGTCTTTTCCAACCTTAGTGATTTCATGATTCTATGATTCTAAGGCATTCTGCCTTTTCCTTATCCTCAGTGGTCACATTCCCATCCTCATCCAGTAGAGAATGGAGATTCTCCCCGGTCCTCCTCTTACTGTTGATATACTTGTAAAAGAGTTTCTTGTTCCCTTGTTTTCACTCTGAATGTTCTCACCCGCTTCCTTCTTTTACCTTCACTGTTGAATGCTGAGCATGATGCCCTATGGTATGAGTCATCTCTTTGTCTAGTTTTGATCAGCTGTCCTGGTTCTGTCGCCTCCCATGTCCTTGTGAACTTCTAGCTTGTTGCTGACTGTGCATCATTAAAAGCAAAAATGTCCTTCAACCAAGCACTGCTTTGCAACAACTAAAACATCAGTGTTATCACCACCATTTTCATCAAAGATCCAAAACACTGTCTCTGTGTTGCAAATCCATATGAACCTGTATGATTAAAATTAACTCTATCTGAGCCAAAACTGTTACGCAGTTGTATTAAAGAAATGTCAGAATAAGAAAACAATTTCATGACAATTTTTGAAATGTGACAAAATTCTAAAAATTTCTAGTCAAAATGAAGCCTAAAAGTAGCTATGTGATCATGGCTCCTAGAGTCCAACATAATTCTATTACAATTCCTAACGTTTTAAAATAGAAAACATCAATTTAAAAATAGAAAATGGTGAAATTTTCAGTGTAGGCATCTTCACCTTATAGCCATTCTGAGCTCTCTTCATAGTCAATGAGGGATTAATCAGTATAGACAGTGGTTGAGAATGAATCATCTTACTTTTAAAAGGCTTTAAATTGATCAGACTTGTTAGAAGATTTTCTCACTGCATTCCTAATTACTACAGAGGGAACTAACTAGCTTGTTTGAAAACACAACTGAAACAAACACAGCTCCACATATCAAGAATGATTTGGCACCAAAAGCCTAACACATTAAACTGTTCGGTTTATTTAGTGACATCTTTCTATATGCGTGTGTGGACAACATGTTCTCAAATAGGCATAGCAAATTTGCAATAATTTCTCCTAACTCTGTGCATCTTGATATGGGGTAACCAACATGGCTTCAGCAAGTGTAAATCTTGCTTGACCAACCCAGTGGCCTTCTACAATGGTGATACTGAATCAGTTGATGAGGGAATAGTCTCGTCCTCCATCTGGACTTCAATAAGGCCTTTGACAAAGACCCCCATAACATCCTTCACTCCAAATCGGAAAGGTGGATTTGATGTGTATACTCCTCAGGGCTTGAGAGCAACCCTGAGTCAAATCAACACCACCTGGAGTACTGCATCTGGTTCTGGAGCCCCCAACACAAGAAGGACATGGAGGTGTTATAGTGAGTCCAGAGGAGGTCCACAAAGTTGATCAGAGGGGTGAAGCACCGCCCCTACAGGGGCAGGCTGAGAGAGCTGGGGCTCTTCAGCCTGGAGAAGGATCCAAGGAGATTGTATAGAGGCCTTCCAGTACCTGAAGGAGGCCTACAGGACAGCTGGGAAGAAACTTTTTATAAGGGCATGTAGTGACAGGACAAGGGGAAGTGGTTTCAAACTGGAAGAGGGTAGATTTAGACTAGATATCAGGAAGAATTTCTTTACTGTGAGAGTGGTGAGACACTGGAACAGATTGCCCAGAGAAGCTGTGAAAGTTCCTCCGCTGGAAGCATTCAACGCCAGGCTGCATGGGGCTGTGAGCAACCTGGTATAGAGGGAGGTGTCCCTGCCCATAGCAGGGGGGGTTAGAACTAGAATATCTTAAAAGTCCCTTCCAATCCAAACCATTCTCAGATTCTATAATTCCATGATTCTATGACTATTCAATGGACAAGGAACTGGATGTGAGATTGTACACAGAAAGTGGTGGTCATTTGCTCAAAGTCTGGATGGAGATCTGTGACAAGTAGGGTCCCTTAAGGTTCAGTACTGGGCCTTAAATATCTTCTTCAATGACATCAACAGTGGGATCAAGTGCATCCTCAGCAAGTTTGTAGATGACACCAAGCTGTGTAGTTTGGTCGATACACCTGAGGGATGGGATGCCATCCAGAGAGATCTAATGGCTCCAAGGAAACCTCATGAGCTTCAACAAACCAAAATACAAGGTCTTGCACCTGGGTTGTAACACCCTAATATCAGCCCAAGCTGGGGAATTAAAAGATAGAGCATAGCCCTGCCAAAAAGGACCTGGGGGTCCCGTGGAAAGCAAGACGGACATGAACCAGCAATGTGCCCTTGCCAAGAAAGCCAACCTTATCCTGGGGTACATCATAAAAAGTGTGGCCAGCAAGGAAAGGGAGATGATCCTGTCCTCTATTCTCCTCTGGCAAGACCTCTCTGGAGTATTGTGTCCAGATAAGAAGTCCTCAGTACAGGAGAGATGTGAATCTGTTGGAGACCTTCCAGAGGAGGACCACAAAATTATCCAATTGAGGGAACACCGCTCCTGTGAGGACAGGCCAAGAGAGTTGAGGCTGTTTGGCCTGGTGAAGGCTCTGGGGAGACCTGATAGAAGCCCTTCACTATCTAGAGGCTATAAGAAAGAAAGGGGCAGTCCCTTTAATGGTGTCTATTGTGAAAGGACAAGGGGAAATGGTTTCAACCTAGAAGAGGGGAGATTTGGGTTGGATGTAAGGAAAAAGTTCTTATGATAAGGGTGGTGGAAGTCCTGTCCCATGTGACATTCAAGGTCAGGGTGAACAGGGATCTGAGCAACATGATCTAGTTAAAGGTGTCTGTTCATTGCAGGAGAGCTGGACCAGGTGACCTTTAAGGGTCCCTTCCATCTCAAATGATTCTATGATTTCATGATCTTCTATAGGGAATTTTTTGTGGATGTGACCTTGCATTCTCATAGCACACATCATTATGACACAGACTGATGATCATTCAATTGTCTTGTTAATTTCAACACTCTTCTTGACATTGGAGAGAATTTCTAAAAACACATAGTAAACTAGAGGTTGTACTAAAGGAAACAATTTTTCCTGTTACAAGACAATTATAAACGTTGTTAATAGTATAACATTAAAGATAAGAACAAGTATTTCAACTATTCAATCAAAAAATATGCAGCCTAGCTTTATGTTGCATTTACTTGCAGAATTACAGTTTTATGTATATCTTATGAGAAATAATGTAGAGGATTTATACTTCTCAGATGTGTGACTCGTTCATTTTGACACAGTATATTAAATTTCTTAATCAAAGATATCTTTATAAATGTTGTAGACAAAAAGTATGCTTTAAAATTGAAAGCGCTGTTATGGCAGTCTTGCAAATTCCAAGGAAAATGTCATGAAGCATAAGAAATATACATACATTTTTCCTATCTACCAAGTTCTTTTTTTTTGAATTGTACATTATTAACAGATTTGAAAATTGAGTCACTTCTTATTTGATTATTTGTGCTAATTCAAAAGTACATAACTATAATGGATAAAAAAAAGAAACGATAGCATGTTTACAGAGACCAATTGCAGAGCTCCAGATAAAAGAGACAGCAGTAAGTTGAGAAGAGAGTTCTTATGAATGCTTTAATTGTTAGGGGCCATAGGAAATGAAATCAGATAGAAAAAAAAAAAAAAGACCCAATTTTACTCACTTTTGTTCTTTGATCCACTGATTAACATTTTCAACCACTAACTCACTTTCCTGATGGAGGCGACTGTTGTCAGTTCGTGCTGCTTCCAGAGACTGGCGCAAAGTTTCCAGCTGTGGATGCAGACAGATCAAAGCACATGATGGACTCCTAAGAACACACTCTATCTGGAATACTAATAATAGTCTCCACTACTTGTAAAGAATCAAGTCATTTTTCTCCACTCCTTCAAATAATCGGAGTTTCCTTGTACATGCTATTAATTGATTCAATATGCTAGAAGGAATGTCTGAACTTTTCCCACGCCTTACATTTACCCGTTTATTATAATATAAACTAGTCTACCTCCAGAGGTTGTTTTAATTGAAATCAGATTTATTTCATAAAAATGGAATGATTATAACTTGCTGTGTTTCAGTTTAAATGTTATGTTCTTTCCACTTTTCACTTTATTTTTGCTACATATTTCTTTAAGATAAGCTGTTTGGTCATGGCTCATTGCACTTAGAATAAAAAGAATGCAGAATAGATGGAGTTATTTCAGTATTTTCAGTATAACAAAAAGACAGAATGCTGGAGTACTGAGCATCTTGAAACTTGGAAGGTGAACGTTAGACCTTTCACCTTTATATCTCCTTTTGGCATCAAAGTCAAGTCAATGTTGGTGAAAATCTGTTAACATTCAATAGATAGTTGAGGCCTAGGTAAAATGATGAAATGATTTAGAGGCCTCTGTATAATCTCTTTTGGGTAGAGTTCCTCAGTTTATGTCACAAAAGGGATCAGAATGTGATTTCTTGTGTCAGTTTCTTGAAATGGGATTTTTGTCAGTAGTCACTTCCTTACCTAACTGCCAGAACTATAATTAGTTCAAATTCTCAACAATTCACAATGATGTAGAACTGAACTTTTAGAAAACTGAATCCATTTTAAAAATCTGTAACAATAATGGAATCCTTAATGGAAAAACCTTTTGTTCAGTAGATGATAATTAAAGCTTACATGAAGAAAAAAACAAGAGCAGAATGTACTGGTCTTAAATCCAGTTGGCCAAATAAAGGAATGTTACAATACAAAACCATATGTAGATTTTTAAGAACAATGTATTTATACATGTTTTTCAAATGAGAACACACACTTAAAATTACTACTTCCTTCAATAACTTTTTATCATTGTTAAAATCAAGAAAAAATATCTTCAAAAGTAGTGTGCCTTTCTGAATGCAGTTCAAAATAGAGGTCTCATATCACTGACATGTAAAACTTTTGAGTGTAATAAATCTTTGAATAATATGCATAAAAGCCTCTTATGTTATTAATAAGGGTAGTATATAATGGAAGAGACAATATATACCTAATTAAAATTAAATCAAAATAATACTCTCTTACTCTTGTGAAATCCATCTGTTATGCATATTAATGTTCTATAATAGATTACACTAATGCTGTAAAAGCAATTTACTTTTATAAAAGATCTTTAAAACATTAACTTGTATTATTAAACCACACATTTCTAGATGGTTTAGTAATTATGTGAAACTAGATAAGAAGGCTTAGTAGTTGACAAGTTATGGTTATCTAATGTACTGACGAAGCAGATAAAATATGTCAAACAGATGTTGACACAGACAGGATGATGTATAAGGTTTACAAAGGGTTGCAAATGTGAGATATGTGTATACATGTATACACATCTTCAAGTAGTGGCAATTCAAAACAGAACACAAATAAATCATATACATCCATATTTGCATTCTCAAAGATTTTAGAGAAAATATTCAGTACTTCTGGTGCTCTGTCTGAAAGTAAGACTGAGGAAATAACAACTGGTATGGTTACACAGTGCAACTCAACAGGAAGAGCATTATGCTTTGCACAGTTTTACCATTTTTATTTAGGCTTTTGAAAGGTAATCGTTGACAGTATTCTCCTGTTTGCTTTCAAAAATTGTGAGCAAATTGTAGTTTTCATAAAAATGAAACTTCAATAAAAGTAATTACGGTAGATAAACCTTGACATCTCACGAAAGAGCAAATATCTTACCATCATTTTTTATCAGTTTCTATCTGCATTACATCCCATCCCATCTAGTATGATGTCCCTATATCAAAGACAAATAAATATGCCAACTCTGTAGTAATTTAATGTAGCATATTGTGCAGAAGCAAGAGGTAGTTAACAGGTATTTCTTCCTTTCTCTGATGATCTTTGCTGAATTTTTTGGGCTGTGGATGTCCATCAGACTGCTCAAGGATTTTTCCAAGCTTTGAGTAAATGGTTAAAGACCAAGTCTGAGCATAACTATAGGTAGGATTAGCCATCTCCATCATGTCTTCCTGGGGATGGTATAGAGCTCACTAGACTGCAAAAGGCTACCAGACTATTTCTCTTTCCTGGAGCCCCAGGTGAGCAGGGCATCATGAGCTACAAGGCACTTTTATGATATTTCTCCAGCCTGTTCCTTCCTCCTTCTGCATGCTCCCTGTATAGAGGTATCAGCTGGTGAGTGCTACAGCACCCTCAACATTCCTTATCTTCTCACAGAATCACAGAATTGTAGGGGCTGGAAGGGACCTCCAGAAATCATCAAGTCCAACCCCTCTGCAAAGCAAATTCTCACCATCGTAAGCATGCTGTTGCCCAGGCTTGGTTTGTATTAAGGTGAGGTCTGTGATTGAGAAAGGAGAAAATGATGTGTACTGAAGAATCATTTCAGTACGGAGTTTCTGTCCAAGCCCAGGACCTCAGAAGCACACCAAGATTAATGCAAGCAAAATTGAGAGACTAGATATTAAAGTGTGTCTGTTGTAATTTACTTAAGTAAACAATTAAGATTAAGGCATGTGTTTTAAGAGAGTTTCAACTCAGTTCTGGGCAAGAGGTTCCTTTGCTAACCCCCTCCAAAGAAGTCTTATACCTGCTACGAGTTAAATAATAAATAAGCAAAAGCAAAGCCCAATGTTACTATCAAGCTGCTTTTACTTGGATCAAAGGCTTCCATTCTGCAGCATGTGATTCATCACATTTCCCAAGTGTTGTCAGCAGTTTCAGGTAGATATATTGCTGTACTAGAAGTATGCTTTTGCAATGCAAAAAGATATGCAACGTAGTCCCATAGTATTTAGTCTGATTTTAAGTGTTCCTTCCCTTTCCTTCCCTTTCCTTCCCTTTCCTTCCCTTCCTTTCCTTTCCTTTCCTTTCCTTTCCTTCCCTTTCCTTCCCTTTCCTTCCCTTTCCTTCCCTTTCCTTCCCTTTCCTTCCCTTTCCTTCCCTTTCCTTCCCTTTCCTTCCCTTTCCTTCCCTTTCCTTCCCTTTCCTTCCCTTTCCTTCCCTTTCCTTCCCTTTCCTTCCCTTTCCTTCCCTTTCCTTTCCTTTCCTTTCCTTTCCTTTCCTTTCCTTTCCTTTCCTTTCCTTTCCTTTCCTTTCCTTTCCTTTCCTTTCCTTTCCTTTCCTTTCCTTTCCTTTCCTTTCCTTTCCTTTCCTTTCCTTTCCTTTCCTTTCCTTTCCTTTCCTTTCCTTTCCTTTCCTTTCCTTTCCTTTCCTTTCCTTTCCTTTCCTTTCCTTTCCTTTCCTTTCCTTTCCTTTCCTTTCCTTTCCTCCCTTCCCTTCCCCTCCCTTCTCTTCTCTTTTCTCTTCTTCTTTTTTGAGGGCTGGGTGGGGAGGGGTGGTCCTAAGGAGATGCAACTGCAGCTGAGCCATAAACACTGAGTGACATAAACAGACCTAACATGAAAAACCCACAGAGCCATTCAATGTTGACTCCTAAAAACTTTTAGAAAATTCCATTACTAAAGCTTTTCTTGGGAGCTCAAGTAGACAGGTACATGTAATACTGGCTATTTCATCATATTAAATTACAGATAATATTAAATTACAGTCAGTAAATGTATACTGAAATTATGTACAAACAGTAATGAAGTGTAACCAGTGCAAATGTAGAGTTCTGAGGTAGTGCCAAATGAATGTATCTTGCCTTTAGAAGTGGATGAATTTAAAGTTGACAACAGTATTCTACTTGAGAGAGGTAGAGAATACAAAATTGTATTTTATCAGTTGCCTACAGTGTATAACCTGCACCCAATATGCCATTTATAAAAGATCATCTTTGTTCTGTACTTTAAAGACAGCTGTTTCATTTTTAATAGGTCTAATTTTCTACTATTCTAAAGTCTGAAATTTTGTAACTCTTCAGCACTTTTCAAGATTTGTTCTTCAGGAAACCATTTTCTATGTCTGGCATTACAATTCTGCATTAATATAATTTAATTTTAGTTATCTAAACAAGCTTCCTTGAATATGAACAAGCTGGCTTCAGTTGGTCCCTTTGTAGACATCAGTATTTCAGAAAGGTGATATTTGGCTGAATTGTTCTCTGGAGCTCATAACAGAGTCAGTTATCTTAAGCACAATAGATGAGTGTAGAGAAGTGACAGGAGCACAGGCCTTTCATACAACACACCTCTTAGAAACTGTTTTTGTGTCCTGATCTTACTCTTACCTTATCTCTGGAAAATGACCATAAAGAGAGCAATGATATGACTGAAAAAGCAAGTTGTGAAACACAAAAATTGCTGACATTGCAGATGAAATGCTGTATAGTAATCATAAAATCGTTTTTTTCTTCATTCTCTCAGAAGCTTTTTCCGAAGTATTTTCTCATGTTTAGCAATAATAATGAAATAAATTTTTAGCAGCTATAAATAATAACTGAAGACTGATCATGAGTTTTCTGACCTGAAGATTAAGTATTTTAATGGAGAAGAAATACCTGGATATTGCAACAATTTCACAAACAAAATCTGTACATTTAGGAGAAAGAATGATACAGACTTAAACCTTCTAATATAAACAAGGTAACTAACATACATATTCTAAATCCAGGCAGTTATTTTTTCATTCCAAACTCTGCCTTAAAATGACAATCAGTTACCAGTCTTTCCAGTAAGGAAAAATAAATTTCTTGCATATATACAAAAGAGAATTAAAAGAGAAGGATTAATTTTTATTTTTAATAATTTTTGTTTTGTATGCTATCATTGGCTATATATATCTTGTATTATTAAAAAAAAAAAAGAGGTGTTTGTAGAAAATGTTAGTTATGCCCCTCACAACATACATTTTGAATGTAGTACAAAGGAGCTCCATTGTCTCAGACTGTCTGTAGACTGCAGCAAATGTTACTACTTTGATTACATGTAAGATTTTCCTTCCTTAAAAAATAAACAAAGCGAATACTTCTTCTGGTGCAATAATATTCACATCATTAGGGTGATACACTGAGTAATATGCTTATCTCTAAATTGGAGAGAGAGGGATTTGAAAGGTCGACTGTTCAGTGGACAAAGAATAAAGAATAGGTTGGATGGTCATATCCAGAGGGTTGTTGTCACTGGCTCTACATCCAGCCAGAGGCTGGTCATGAGTGGTGTCCTCCTGGGATCTGTCTTGGGATTAGTGCTCTTGAACATCTTTATCAACGACTTTGACTGTGGGGTTGAGTGCACCCTCAGCAAGTCTGCTGATGACGCTAAGCCAAGTGATGCAGAAGGAAGGGATGTCACCCAGAGTGACCTGAACAGACATGTCCAGGTAAAGTGGGCCCATGAGAATCTAATGAGGTTCAATGTGCCAAGGGCCAGGGTCAGGGCAATCCTAGGTATGAGTGCAGACTAGGAGATGAACTCCTTGAGAGCAGTCCTGCTGAGAAAGAGCTGGGGGTCCTGGTGGATGAAAAGCTGGACATGAGCCAGCAGTGTGCTCTTACAGCCCAGAAGGCCAACGGTACGCTGGGCTGCATCAAAACAGGGATGGTCAGCAGGGGAAGGGATGTGATTGTTCCCTTCTACTCTGCTCTTGTGAGGCCACATCTGGAGTATTGTGCCCTGGCCTGGGGCCCCCAGCACAAAACAGTTACAGAGCTGTTGGAGTGGGTCGAGAGGAGGGCCACAATGATATCAGAGGGCTGGAGCACATCTCCTATGATGAAAGGTTGGTGGAATTGGGATTTTTAGCTTGGAGAATAGAAGGCACAGGGGAGATTTCATTATGATCTTCCAGTACTCAAAAGGAGGCTACAAGCAGGAGGGGTACCAAAATTTTCTACAGGTAGATAGTGATAGGACAAGGGGGAATGAATTTAAATTGAAAGAGGACAGATTTAGGTTAGATGTTATGAAGAAATTCTTCACTCAAAGGATGGTAAGGTACTAGAACAGGCTGCACAGAGAAGTTGTGGATGCCCCATCCATGGAGGCCTTCAAGGACAGGCTAGACAGGATCCTCTGCAGCCTGATCTAGTAGGTGGCAATCCTGCCCACAGTAGGGGGGTTAGAGATAGATGATCTTTAAGGTCCCCTCCAACCTAAGCCATTCTATGATTCTGTGACTATCCTGGTACAGCTCATGTTTTCCCTCATTTCAAGAAAGAATAGTTTCTTTACAGTTATACTTTAAATCTACTTCAGAAAGACATGGTATTAATGAGGGGAAAAACAACAACAACAACAAAAAACATTTCTTACACAACAGTAAGAATAGGCATACAAGGAGCTAGACAAATACATTTATATTTTATTTTTATTTTTTACCCGTACTTAAGCATGTTTTTATATAGAAAATCTGTTTCCTATTTTCAAATAGAATTTTCATCTTCTTTGCTTACACACTATTATTTCTGAAGTAAATTTTGGATAGTTACATGATCACTAGGTGCAGTAAGAAAGGTCTTAAGCCTAGTCCTATAATTCCTTCAGCTTACTCTTAGAAATTGAATATAAGTTTTGAATATAGCACTCTGGTCTAAGTCGGTTGTTGTTTCAGTCTCATGTTCTAGATTTTGAAGAGACAGTTATGGACTGTTCTTGTCATTACTCTTCTCTCTTATTGCTAAGTGGAATATATTAATCTTTATTATTTAGGAATACACATCAAAAGAGGAGATGGCATCACCAAACACTATACTAGAAAACATATCTTTCACAGCCATTGATTTTTTTTAAAAAGATATCCTCCCAGATCACTTCCCCACTTTGTCTTAAAATATAGGAAGATACTGAAGTTTTAACGGAGGTGTGTTAGATCATAGTTTAGGCAAAATGACCTTCAGAAAGAGCAGCCTTTTATATACAAACAATTAGTACCTCTATTAGAATCCCACTAAGCTGTATACCATATAGACTGTCAACATGTCATGTAACTAGCATATTTCTTTAGATAATCAATGACTGTACTGAAGAAAAGACTTTGCGTATCTTGAAAATTGAGAATTTTTGTGTCATGAATGAAAAAAGTGAGTAAGACAGAATGGACACTGACTCTTTCATCTGCTTGTCTATCCTGGTCATGGTAAAGAGATGCACAAGATAATGTAATTCTAGAGATATTTTTCCTTTTCTCAGATAAGATTTCTGAAAGAAAGACTCTATTTTCTTAAGAGTCTTCATTTTCACACTCTATTAAATCGCTGCTATAGTCCTACTATTTAAAAATCAAGTGATCCTGATTTGCCAAGTTAAGAGTTCAAAATTACAAGTCAATTCTGCAAAGTTTGACCTGAAAGAGCTTTTTAGAAACTCTTAATTAAGTGTTGCTTATAGGATGAACAAATTTATAATCAATTCCAGAATTACTTTATAGGAAATGAGAAAAAATTACTTGAAGTTTGAAAAATGGTTTGTAAAGAATTCCATAATTTAATTAGGAATTTTGACTCATGTAATTACTTTAAATCATGAGCAATATATTACTCATGCTGCATAAAGTAATTCTGGAGTTAATAATTCATTACTTACTGAAGTGATGTTTTTTTAAAAAAAAATTCTAAGTCAAATTTATCATTTTTAAAGAGTGTAATGGAGTACACATGAGTGGAGTTGTTGGCTTTAATTCTCTTAAATGTTCCTTAAAAGAAACTTCATGTAGTCAAATGCTGGAGATCATGTGAAAACCATGCAGCATATGCTATGCCTTCAGCATCTCTGCAAACAAGCTCCCTTAGATTCACTACAATATCTAAAACTGACAAACTACTCCACTCTTTTTTTCTGGAGGTTACAGTTTCAGTGAAGACAGTAATATGATGGGGTACCCGTCCACTCTGGCCACTCAACTTTATAAGTCTTCCAAGTGCTAAAATTCAGTCCCACACCACTGGTGGGAGACTATGCAGAAAACTTCATTTCAATCTGAATTATTCTAGAGGTTTTCCACTTTTAAGCATGGGGGAGGTTCAAGGGCATTCAAGTCCTTAGTGTGACAGCTATCTAAGGCCTTTGCCAGACTGCTGGAAGAGACAGGCCACCTGGTGCAGAAGTCTGGCTGAGGGCCCCAAAACACCTGAATTCATCCCAGCCGATTTAATTGCTGATCCAATGAAATACGTTATCTTTAATAAAAATCTTTGCCCTGTTTTATGTCTTTAGACCACCAGGGTTATGTGATAATACCATCCAATTCTGGTGAAGTTTAAATTTGAAGACCTGTAATCCCCCTCTTTACTCACTGGAGACAAATAGAAACACTACTTCATGATCTTTGAACTACTTTTTATGGATACCTCTCTCTTTACTGGCTGTGTGGATAAGTACAAATACCCAAGTTCCTGTGCAGAAACCATTTAATGGTGGTTTAGATTCAGTTGATTGAAAAATGTTTGTTAAACTCAAGTGCTTGAACTACTATGTGTAGTGAAAAGATGACAAGACTTCTGAATATATATCCATCTTAATATGTACATTGGTGCCAGTTCATTATGTGGTAAGTCTCCACATAATAGATTAAATCAAATCGAGCAATTCAGGGGTTCTCTGTTGCACAGGAACCTATCATTTAGATGCACCTTAAATGCACAATAAATCTTCTTTTCTCTCTTTTCACCAGAAACTAAGAACAAGGCAAGCAGATTGGGGTATAGCTGATAAAAATGGAAAGTGCAATGTTCCTTTGAACATGTCTCTTCTTAAAGGGAATAAACACAAGAATTAATCTACTGTTTACCTTTATTTACTTTTGGGGATAAAGAGAGTAAAAGGTGTGCAATGCTTTATTAGTATATCACTATCTATTCTCATTCTCCTTTTTCTTTTCTGACACATGGTGAAGAAAAATGACACAGAGTATAATGAGGTATACTCTTGAAATCAGGGAATAATCAAGAGGGTTCACTGTTCTGTTACTTCCTTTAGAACTGGAGAACTGTATGATTTTGAAATGAAGAATTAAATATGGATCTACCGTGTCTTGTATAAAATAAGTAAATTTACATTAGTAACTTGAAATAAAAGTTCTCCACTATTAAGACACAGCAGCACGCAAATATTCTTTGCTTAAGTTCTGGAAACATCTGACAAAGTTTTACTGAAGGAGAAAGCTTATTGGCAAAAGAGGAGGGGAAAGTAAGTATAAAGGCCTTCACTTTGAACTCCTGGTTCAACTAATTTCACTGTTTGTTAAAGAGAAAAAAATAATAAAAAAGGATGTTTCCTGCAGAAATGTAAAGGAGATGCAAATAATATGGAGGAAGACCAAAGACTTTTTTTATGGGGAAAGACTGACACAATGGGCTCTGAGAAGTTTGGAAAAGGAGCTATTGTGTTGCTTGTGCAAACCCATATTGTGTGATTTCCCTTTAAACAGTGAAGTTTCTCTTTCCTGTTATGCTTTGGGGAATAAAGATGAAAAGCTAGTAACAATTCAGCTGAATGTCTTTAATAATATCCAGGTTTTCCTTTGAGGTCATTGAATGAAGCACAATTTTTAATTCATGTTTTAACAAATCCATAATGTATCAGTAGACTCACCTACTTGCCTGAGAGAATTCAGAAAAAAAAAAAAAAAAAAAAAAAAAGAGCTATGGATACACATAACTGTGAATAAGTGGAAGAGTATAAAAATTAGTTTTTAGAACTTTTGTTCCTGTTTCCTGAACTATCTGCATATTTATATTACATAGTCAGTGGAAAAAAGAAAAGAAAAAAATTTTCTGGGAATAAGGATTAGACTTGAAGTCTCTCTACTTCCTTTCGGTTTGTTTCCTTTCTGGTCTCAGAAGTCTCATACTTCTGGCATCACAGTGAGCTGGCTTCAGGAGGAGAGGTGGCAGGTCTGCTCATCCAAGCTGCCCAGAGCATCAGTGCTAGGAGTGGCTTGGCAGATCTGGTGCATCCATAACAATAGGTACCACTGGAACAATAGACTACGTACTTTAACCCTGTGCTTTATGTTGGAATTAAGGCTTCTGTATAGGCTAGGCTTGCTAAGTTCACTATAGCACAAGTTCACTCTTTATCTGGATTAGATCTGCTCAAGGTGCAAACTAAGTTGCAGACTGGGCACTTTCATATTTACAGGAAATGTATCTGAACTGCAGACAGGTTTGGTTATTTGCTTAGGTGGCAGCTCAAATACAAGCTGTATTGAATGCTTTCCTTTTAAGCACCACAACTCCCAGTGAAAGTGGTTTACAGCTTCCTTTCACTTTACAAAACAAAAAATGCAACATATTTCAGGATTGAACATAGTGAAAGAAGAAGCCACACAATGCAATGCATGCTGGAAAAGTTTTGAAATTCAAGTATGAAATAAAATGACCAAAATGTGGATTGATATTTTATATTTTTCTAGTGATAGTTTTCAGATGAGACTAAAGTAGTGAATATAAAATTATTGCTGAAAAAAACAATTAACAGTACAAATACATATTTTTGATCGGATGACAGGTGAATATTGTGACGTATGATTAAATATCTTCTGAATTAGAAAAGAGCTCTTGAAAACTACTTCATTTAAATTGTGGTGCAACTACTAAGATAGTTTTCTTTTTTATTTATAAGATAAGTGTACTTAATTATTGGGAAATATAGAGAAATGTATTTCCCTACATTTAAGTAGAAAGAAATACGTTGAGAAAAAAGAACTGTGTATGTTAATAATTTCATGTCTATATTACGTCACTGGTGATGTTTATACTGTCTTATAACCAATTACTTTGTGTTAGTCTTTGAAAGAAGAAACATGCCTCTGAGTTTACTGACTGCTATTTACCAGTCTCTACACACAGCAGAACACAAATTGTTCAACTCACAAGTTAAGAATTGTATATGGTTAATCTGTCAGAATTGTTTAGAAACACAAATGTCATGTGAGTAAAATACAATAAAGGGATATTGTACTATGTGAGCCACACTTTATGGCAAATGATGACTTGTCTGTGAATCTATTGCAGGATGGCTTGTTGAAGCAAATAGTGGATTCATCAAAACTGGTCCTTCAAAAAGCAAAGACAATACATGCGCCTTAGTTCCATACTAGCCTAAATACTAGCTGCCACTGACACCGTAACACATCCTCTGTATCTGCCCCTGACCTGTCTGCTAGATGCCACCTAAGCTTGTACATTTAAGGCAACATAAAATAATTTTCTACCAGGTTAACGTGTTTAAGCAGTTGGGAACGATTTCTACTCCATCTTACTTCAGGACAGATCAGGCATGCAGGAAAGGCTGAGATTGCAGCAGCCAATATTTATACTGATGCAGGCTTCCACTGAATCACAGCCTTAGAAGTTTAGGTTCAAATGATGGCCACTCTTGTTATAACACATTCAGTCACATAAAAAACTAATTCAAGGTTAGTTAACAAACTAACTCAAGGAAGTAGAGAGACTTCAAGTCTAATTGAGTTGTTGCCTAACTCAATGGTAGGACCCATTTCAATGACATAGAATTAGAGAAACATAGAATCACCAAGGTTGGAAAAGACCTCCAAGATGATCCATTCCAGCTCTCCACCTACCACCAAATTTTCCCAATAAACTATGTCCCTCAGTACAATTGAATGTTTCTTGAATACCTGCAGGGACAGTGACTCCACCACCTCCCTGGGAAGCCCATTCCAGCTCCTAACCACTCTTTCAGAGAAGAAATTTTCATAGCATCCAAACTGAACATTACCTGGTGCAATTTGAGGCCAGGCCCTCTAGTTTTATCACTAACTACGGGGAAGAAAAGGCCAACTCACATGTTGCCACAACCTCCTTACTGATAGTTGTAGAGAGCAACAAGATCTCCCTTGAGCATCCCCTTCACCAGGCTAAGCAATCCCAGTTCCCTCAGCTGCTCCTCATAAGACCTGTCCTCCAGATTCCTCAAGAGTTTTGTTGTCCTTCTTTGGACACACTCTTGGGCCTTGATGTCTTTCTTGTAGTGAGGGGCCCAAAACTGAACACAGTACTTGAGGTGCAGTGTCAACGGTTTACGAGCTGGTCCGGCCCAGTTCCATGACTAGCGGGGCGGAGGGATTTTTTGCAAAATCCACACCTCCAGAAAAGGGAAACAGGGGACCCCCACAAAAAAGAATAATTTAAAAAAAACAGTGGCAATGATCTGAGGAGAAACAAACTGATTTACTAAATATAGTATTGAAATGCATGATAACACACTATAATACAATATAACTCAATATAATTGTGAATAAAATCAAATATAATTGAGAGAAGGATTGTCCAAGAGCTAAAGGCCTTACACTAATACTGAAGCCTTGCGTGCAGTCGGGAGCAGCAGTGAGATGATCCGAAAGCGAGCACGACAAGATGAGAAGAAAGGACTCAGGTCAGGTGACCTACAGGCGTTATACCTGTTCCCCTGAGCAGGAATGATAACAGTTCTCGAACAGTCTTCTGGGAAACGTAGTTCTTCTTCTCTTCTGGACAAGTACCCGGAAGTAGAGCATTTGCTCTTTAACTCCCAGTACACTGCATGATGTTATGATGTGGAATACCGATAACCAAAAATCATAAAACCGTGACAGTGCAGCCACCAGTACAGAAGAAGTACAGGAAGGCAATTACTTCCCTGCTTCTCCTGGCAACACTCGTTTGATATAAGCCAAGATGCCAGTGGCCTTCTGAGCCACCGGGGTACACTGCTGGCTCATGTTCAGCCGAGCGTCAACCAACACTCCCATGTCTGTTTCTTCCACAGTCTTCTAGCCACTCTGCCCTAAGCCTGTAGCATTGCCTGGGGTTGTTGTGGCCAAAGTGCAGGGATCGGCACTTGGTCTTGTTGAACTTCATCCCACTGGCCTTGGCCTAGCAATCAAACCCCTCCACATCCCTCTGATGGACTTTTCTACTCTCAGGCAGATCAACATTTCCTCCATGCTCATTGTCATCTGCATTCTTACTGAGGGTGTCCTCAAGCCCTTTGTCCTGGTCATCAATAAAGATATTGAACAGCCCCAGTACCAACCTCTGATGAACAACATTTGTGACTGAACGCCAGGTGGAACGCCATCACACTCTGGACCCGGCCATGCAGCCAGTTCTTCACCCAGCAAAGAGTGCACTTGTCCAAGCCACGGGCTGTCAACTTCTCTCTCAAGGTGATCTCCCTCAAAATGATCTGTTCCATAACCTTTTCTGGCACTGAGGTGAGTCTGATGGGCCTGTAGTTCCCAGACCCTTGTTACAACCCTTCACGTAGATGTTCCACTGTATGAGACTCTCCGAAGAAAAATGGACGCATAGCCTTCATTGTTTTATTATTAAATGCCAAAATGAAGCAATTGTATTTTTTTTTTCTTAAACAGTATGAAATCAACATACATGGGAAAAATGAAGGCAAAACAAGAAGTGCATAAGATCAACTCTTCTTGCTCAGTTAATTCTTGTAGGAAGTCTGATGTCCAGGCTTGATTTCTTCGCTTTGCCACTGAATGTCATTCTGATTTGCAACAAACTCCAGCAAAATCTCGTTGGTCTCTCTCTAGAGGGTTTCTTTATTTCTCATCTGAAGCTTTTCTGGCTACATTCTGCTCTTTATAGCAATTTTCCATCTCTGTGTGATCTGCAGATCCTGCTATTGTGCACTGAATACTGTAGAACTGTGAATGTTCTCTCTGGATCCTCCTTTCAAGATATGCTGTTTCCTCAAAAAGAAGGATTATCTCTCCACTTTTTCTGGAATTTTTGACCTTTCCCAGTCACAGTAGTAATTATTATCAGGCAGGAAAAAAAAAAGGAAGAAAAAAAAAAGAAAAAAAAAAAAAAGAAAAAAAAAAGAAGGAAAAAAAAAAAAGCACAGTACAGTCCCAGATTACTCAATGGGAAGATGGCAATGGACAATTGTTCTTTTTCTTACCATCCCAATAAAATATATAGAAAGTCTTAGCAGCCTTAAAAAGATGGATTCCTGTGACTTATCAAAACTCAATTCATTCAAGCACATATTCAAACTACGAGTAGTGTTAAAAAATGTTATAGGAATCTTCTCTACTTTATAAAAAAAAGACACAAGAAAGTTGTAACGGTATATAAATACACTTAAGAACACAAAACTTTATATGCTTAGATTAGTTAATCCTACAACCATAGTTGAAATTAACATAATCCTAATTTCCATTATTCTATTTTTTTTGCAAATCCTTGAATACACAGCTGTGACTTTTCTCCATGTATGCAGTATCTCACAAATACATTTACCCTTCTATCTTCCCATTATTTTTTCTTTCTGTCATCTGTGGTTTAAAAGTGCAATTTATTTCTATCCTAAAATAAATAAAAGCTACTGAAAAAATCTACCATTACATGAGGCACATGGATAGGACTCTAAAACATAAATGCCGTGAATCATAAAATATTTAACGACATAAAAGTATACCTTTTTAACAATTTAAATAAACCCATAAACATACAATACTAAATCTCAGTGGATTCAAACTGTTACTTGCTTTGTATCAATACCTGTAAAAGTGACATATGACATCTGCTGTTTCTTTATTTTCTTTCCCATGATATCTACTCCAGTTTCTAATACAGGGGGGAAAAAAGAAAAAGGAAAAAAAAAAAAAGAAAAGAAAAGAAAAAAAAAGACAAACTCCTTTTAAAGCACAATCTTCTCTGTCTTTTCATTTCTGTCTAGTTCAGGATACAAATTCAAATTTAAGTGAAAAACAATAGGCAGATAGTTACCCTTCAGGCTTACTAAAATACATTGCTGACGTACACGTATTTACAGCTAAGTATCACCACATTAACAGTTACAGCCTTTTACGGTCTCCTATTTTCTTGACGGTTACTAATGCAATATTTGCTATTAAAACTGATTTAGAAATTTATAATGTGTTTGAAGCTATTTTTCTTGGTCTGTTTCTTACCAGAAATAAGTAAAAATGGACTCTGCACAGTACTTACATAAAAAACTTTGCAATACATTTCATTATTTGATTACAAAAGTAAAGATTTCATAGGTATTACTCATTAATCATAAAAGATCATTATAGATATCAGAGTAATGGTTAGAGTAGGCCTGGGCAGCAAACTGCAATGGCTATACATACTTGAATTAAGCTGAAACTGTGCAGTTCCTCTCCCTTCCCCTGTCCAATTCTTAAAAAGAAAAAAGAAAAAGAGAGAGAGAAAGAAACAAGAAAACAAAACAAAGCTTGAGACAAGCAGACAAACAAGTGGAAACAAGTAAGTAAGAAACTACAACAAATATATTTAAAAAAAAATAATTTCAGGATCATGAAGCAGTTGGCTTCAACACCATAAACATATAGAAAATTAGCTAGTACCTCACACTGCACTTTTTCTATTACAGGCTGATGTGTTGGAAGAACAGGATTTTTCCCAGTTGTCCTCAGGGGTGAAAGAGCTTCTGCTGAGAATGTTTAAGAAGGAAATGGAGATGTATCTGGACAGACAAGCAGGTTGCAGTTGTCTTCTCTGAAAGTTAGGAAGTATGTTTTGCTAATTGACTTCAGAGTTGACCAAAATCGACCAATGGCCTAGGAGTCACTTTCACAGAAACGGGGCAAAATGAAGAAAAGATTGACTCCTTTCCCTTTTCCCTGTAGTGATGTAGCAGAATAAAATGGCTACTGTAATGTTGCTACGTACAAGATAATTGAAATCATATTGTACTACAACTCCATACCAGCTCCCTATAAAATATGATTTGTCTATTGTCACAAATCTGTATCAGGAAAGCAGCAGCATATAAATTTGTTACAATATTTTATTTTGTACACTAGACATATTTATTAAAGTGATTTTGACCTGAAAAAAATAAAAGCAGGAGAAACATATTAAAAAAGTCATCCTGTATGTTATGGGCAGGGAAAAATACCAAAGATTCCATTGTTTCAGGAGGAAAATTACTTCCAAGGCAGAGTTGGTTGCCATCAACTCTCTAGTTTTGCTTTTAAGAGGTGCAACTAAATATCATTTATATGGTAGTCACATTATTGCTGATACACTGTGAAAGAAATAGCAAGAAAGAACTGTAAATATAGTGGTAATGGAGTAATCTAACTTGATATACTTGTAAGGGCTACTGAAAAATTGTTAATAGTAATGAGGAAAAAAAAATGCTCCTCAATTGTTTCAATGGATACATAAATAAATCAAACCCACTATCAAAACAGTATTAATTCTTTTTTAGAATGTGCATTCTGCAGGGAAAGAATTGTGATTTAATATGATTTGAAAGCACACAGCACCTTGTGTGTGCTCTTATAATAAATACAAAGAAACAGAATCTAGCTGAATTCCGTGTGCATTCTGCCTCAGTAGTAGTACAAGAAACTGAGTCATGTGCCAATGTCCTTGAATACAGATAACAGTTAAGAAATACTGTGAGGCTGCAGTCCTGTTTATCATGCCATAATTTTGAGCAAAACATACTGGATACAAAAAATATCAAGAAATGAATAGAAAGTGTTGACAAGGTGTAATATGGTCTTTTTTATTCTCCTCACAAACTTGTTAATGTCAGATAAAACCTGTTATACAGGCATAGCTATGAAAACATGGTCCTGTATTTTGATACATGGATGACAAAATAATATCATTTGGGCATACAAGTATCCTACAAAGGTATTAAGAGCAACAGAGTTTTTTGTTTGTTTGTTTGTTTTAATAAATATAACTCATTTTCACTTTAACTAGAAAATAGTGTTTTTAACCGTATTTCATTTTTTCTTGAAATGTGGCTGAGCTTATATTTTTCTCTCAGAAGGAGAACACTTAACAATACATTCTAAGTCCTTTTAACTTTAAAAACATCTTAAAAGAACTTTTTATTCATGCAATTTTTTTCAATTAATTTGTTGTTTTTTCTTTTATTTTCAGTTTGAATAACCTTGCAAAAATCCACATGCTTCACTTCAAATTTTTAAGTTCTGAAGGAAAACAACTCTCCCATTTGAATTATATCTTCCCTACATTATATTCAATACACATACGGAGTTACTTTCTCTCTTCAGACTTGGAACACTGCCAGAGCATAGACTGGGAACTTTTCCTCTAGAGACAGCTTACATTCATTATCTAAGCATTGGAATATCCCTGCTTCTGCTTTTAATACGTTTGGACACATCTTCGTTCATCTGTGATTACTGATAGTAATTTCATTCTCAATAATGACTCCTGTTCAATGCAGGAAAGAATATGGAATAGTGACAAAAAATTATTATTATTTAACAAGGCAAAACAAAATACCATGATGCCTCTGTGTTTCATGTTGGGATATTTTCATGAAAAAAAATCACTGTAAATAGTTCTTACACTGAGAAAAACACAGAATGTTGAATATTTAAAAAACAGAATCAGGTATTTTACTAGTAGGGAAATGATAAGTGAAAAAACAACTACTACTGTTACAATTTCATGGGTGTTTTTTGTTATTCACAAACTTAGAACACGAGAATAGGATTTTGCTTTTTGCAAAAACAGACCACCATACAACTACTCTTTATTTACAAGTTATTCATGGAACAATGGGCCACCTGTGTTCCTCACTCATTGCATTTCTAAATGAGAAGCATAGTTAAACTTTAGATAATGTTATACCATCAAACCATAACATTTCTTTATATGAAAAAAGTGAAGAAGCTCACTTATTTTGTTCATCTGTGGTCTTAGTAACAGAACCTGGCATATTTTAGTAATAGAACCTATCGACTCCAAAAGCAAGGCTGGGATAAAGCTGGGAGTGTACTTATGTTGCTGTCACATGCATGGCATTAGCAGTCTTCTTAATCAGAAGATACTTTCTTTGTCTACTTCCATGTCATCCTTACCACTGTTATTTTCTGTTTGACCTCTAGCTATCTTTTACTCGCTATGTTGATCAAAATATTGACGAATTATTGCATACTGACAAAAAAAAAAAAAAAAAAAAAAAAGTAAAAAGCGTTCTATGAATTCTATGTAATTGGTTAAGTGATCAAGAAAACTGAAGGAAAGCAATTTTTTTTAGGCCTGGAATAGAAGTATGACTAATTACTGAAAATTTCCTTATCAGATTTTATGTATTCTTGGCCCCTTTATTGATGCAAAGATCTACATTTCTCAGAGTCAGCCTCAATTTCCACCTGCTTATTTGCAAGATTATTGCCAGTTTCCATATCCACTTCTGTCAAGCTCCATAACCTAAATGGACTTGTGTGCAAACTTACATTCTTAATTTTCCTTTTATCTCTTCTAACCATAGTCAATCCCTTCATCACTTTTGTACAAGCTAAATCATCAAAAAGGAAGGTTTTTTTCTTCTTTTAATTCAGTTAAAAAATTATTACTTCCTGTAATTTTTTTTCTCACCTCAGAATTGATTTTTTGAAAAAAAGTGGACTGAATTTTATTTGTCCCCCATTGTAAGATCTTCTTCAGACTTTTAATTTTGACATTTCTTTCCCAAACCCTTTCCAATTTTTCAATATCTTTCACAATAGGAATACAAGAAGCATTCTATTATCATTCCCACCATTATCTTTTATGAGAAGAAAATCACTTCTTTTCCAAAACTCTTCTACTAATGCATCCAAGATGTATTCTATTCAATAAATAATGTATCATTTTATTTTGTCACTGTAGCAGTACATTAGTTGCTTAGATTTAGTTGCTAGCCCACATAAGTGCTAGCCCATTCTCCAAGTCTCTGCTTTTCAGGACTCAGTCCTCCATCCTTTAGATATAACAAATATAATTTCTTAACAGCACAACTTCCGATTTAGGTGCATGTTACCAATCATTAACGTTTATTCAAGCTTAGCTTCATCTAGGAAATGTATTAATGGCGACATGATCTTTACTTCCAAACCATTAATAAGACAATTTTCAGTTTTGTATTCTTACAATTCCCTGCCAGAACCACTGTTCAGATCTAACAACTGCAGAACTTTTAAACCTAATATGTACTTAATGTTCATGTTCTAGTCAGAATATCATCTATTACCAAGTGAAAGGTTGGCTCGAATATCTAAAATATTAGATCTAAAAACTTTCGCCAAAAATCACAATTCCAATGAGGTTTTTTTTAATCAAAGAAGTGTTTTTCTTAAGATCACTTTGATCTGTTATTCAATTGAATAATGTTATCAAGATTTTCCTAATATTAAAGGCAGTTAATGACAAACCGGCTGCCAATCTGCTTGCCATTAATTTGGAGAAAAATAACTACTGTTCTGTGTTCATAGATTTTATTTCGCTAATATTCCAGGACTTGACAAAAAAAATAATCTGAGATTACTCTTGCCACCTCTTTTGCTACTCATTCATGCAAATTATTCCAGCCAACTGATTTTAAATGCTTATATCTGGCAGACATTGCTTAACAAAGTCATCAGTTTTTGATGGAGTAGAGAATGGTTTGTTATCCTCTGTACCAAGCCAGCATATAAGTTCTTTCCAAATGCAGAAGATATATTTCTTAACATTTTTGTTTTCCTCTGCTTCCCCTCCCCTACAAGGACTGTCTGAGAGAGCTGGGGCTGCTCAGCATGGAGAAGAGAAAGCTCTGGGGTGACCTGAGGATGGCCTTTCAGTAAAGGTGGGGCTTAAGAAAGAAGGGGGCAGACCTTTAGGAGGGTCTGTTGTGATAGGATACAGGGAAATTATTTCTAACTAAAACAGGGGAGGGGAGATTTAGATTGAACATAAAGTTTTTTACAGTAAGGGTGGTAAGGCACTGGAACAGTTTGCCCAAAGATATCTTTGATGCCCTTATCCCTGGAGACATTCAAGGTCAGGCTGGACAGTGCTCTGAGCAACTTGTTTGAGCTGTAGATGTCTCTGTTCATTGCAGAGGAATTGGGCTAGATGACCTTTAAGGGTTCCTTCCAACTCAAATGATTCTATGATTCTTTGACTCTTTGATAATTGCTACCATCTCAATCTGCTAAAAGCACTGAAATGCTTCAAAATTGATTAGGGATAATCACAAGAATTGCTAACCAGTGAGTATTTATAGTTGCAAGTCCAGTATAAAAATTAATGAGAGAGAGTTTTGAACATCTGGATGAGTATGATGTGTTAAAAACACACAAGCTTCCTCATCAACCAATTACCAGTCTTTATTAAATCAGCATGTATATATAACTGTTAAGAAAACTGATGGTTAAAAGGAAGAGAAAATGAGTACAGATCTGATAATAAGAAATTGAAAATGAAAATTGAAAAATACATCTAATTTTCTACAAGGAAGTAACTGATCATGGGATGTCCAATAATCTACAAAAAAAATACTGTCTCGTGTGTTTTCCTACAAAAGAGAAAAGATCTGTGATATGATGGTACTAAGATGTGTGAGTCAAAATCTGTC